>NC_048599.1:6205577-6398077 GCF_003668045.3 Cricetulus griseus | reverse complement strand
GGTGGCCTCGCTGTGACCCAGCACTGGGGAGCTGGGGACAGGAGGCCTGTGGATTCACTGCTCTGCCAGCTTTGCTTAATGGCTGAGCTTCAGGTCACAGTGAGACTTTGTCTTAAAAAATAAAATGGACAGCTTCTGAGAGATGCTACCTCCAGTCTCCATACACACCTCACCACACACACACACACACACACACACACAACACACACACATCACACACACACAGACACACACACACACACACACACACACACACACACAACACACACATAACACACACATCACACACACACACACACAACACACACACACACACACACACGTGCATCCCATACACACCACAAACACATCACACTACACACACACATCACACACACATAACACACACATCACACACACATAACACACACATCACACACACATAACACACACATCACACACACATAACACACACATCACACACACACACACATAACACACACATCTCACACACACACACGTGCATCCCATACACACCACAAACACATCACACACATCACACACACACACCTGCATCCCATACACACCACAAACACATCACACACATCACACACACGTGCATCCCATACACACCACAAACGCATCACACTATACACACCCCTCACACACAGCACACACACCCCTCACACACAGCACACACACCCCTCACACACACACACACCCCTCACACACAGCACACACACCCCTCACACACAGCACACACACACACCTCACACACACACACACACACCCCACACACACACACACACACACACACACACCCCTCACACACACACACACACCTCACACACACACACACACCCTCACACACACACACACACACACACACCCCTCACACACACACACACACACTCACACACACACACACCCCTCACACACAGCACACACACCCCTCACACACACCACACACACCCTCACACACAGACACACACCCCTCACACACAGCACACACACCCCTCACACACACACCCCTCACACACACACACACACCCCTCACACACACACACCCCTCACACACACACTCAACACACAGCACACACAACCCCTCACAACACAGGCACACACACCCCTCACACACAGCACACACACCTCACACCACACACCCCTCACACACACACACACATCACCCCTCACACACACACACACACACTCACACACACACCCCTCACACACACACACCACTCACACACACACTCACACACACACACACACACACACACATCACACACACACACACCCTCACTCACACACACACAGCACACACACCCCTCACACCACACACACCCTCACACACAGCACACACACCCTCACACACAGCACACACACCCCTCACACACACACAGCAACACACACACACACACACCACACACCCTCACACACAAGCACACACACCCCTCACACACAGCACACACACCCCTCACACACAGCACACACCCCTCACACACAGCACACACACCCTCACACACACACCCCTCACACACACACACACACCCCTCACACACACACACCCCTCACACACACACACACCCCTCACACACACACACCCCTCACACACACACTCACACACACACCACACACCACTCACACACACACACACACACACACCCTCACACACACCACACACACACACCCTCACACACACACATCACCCCTCACACACAGCACACACACCCCTCACACACACACACACACCCTCACCACACACACACACCCCTCACACACACAGCACACACACCCCTCACACACAGCACACACACCCCTCACACACAGCACACACCCCTCACACACAGCACACACACACACACTCACACACACACCCCTCACACACACACACACACCCCACCACACACCCCTCACACACACACACACACCCCTCACACACACACACACCCCTCACACACACACCACACCCCTCACACACACACACACACACACCCCTCACACACACACACACCCCTCACACACACACACACACCCCTCACACACACACACCCCTCACACACACACACCCCTCACACACACACACACACACCCCACACACACACACACACACACACCCCTCACACCCGCTCACTGGCCTAGATGCCCCACCCTTTTCCCACACATTACATCCTTGGTCCTTACACGACCCCTGCTGCAAGGTAGGCTTATCTCACAACTGAGGGGACTAAGGCTCAGCATAAAGTCACTGGCTATCGCCACAGAGACCTGGAGGCCCTCAGACCAGGGCCAAGCCCTCACCACTCTGAACGTGCTGACCTTGTCCTGGGAGGCACCAGTGCTACAGCCCGACATTCCCCACAGGTTCACGTTCATCTCACTGTCACTTGGCTCTGGACCTTCATCAAGTCTTTGTAGTGACAGTCAGGCCTCCAGAGTCCCCGCACCAGCTCTCCTGAACACGGCGCTGCTTTGGCATCGGCAGGGGACGGGGTGTCTTTCTGTCCTAGTCTGCAGCCTACAGAGATGCTGGGGTGGAGGCGGGGCTGAGGAATGAGGTCTTTGCTGCAGTTAAACACTGTAGTGTCCACATGTGTGCAGCACAGCTCGAACAATGCCATCATTGTTAACTGGGTGACGCTGAGGGTTTGGGCTGGGGTGGAGAGGGGAAAGATGGGTCTAATTATCTCTCCAGGGCTGGGCTGGTTGTTTGCCTAAGAAGACCCACAATGAAGAGCCCGAGAGCAAAGATGGTCCATGAGTCTAAGGCCTTCCTCCCTCCACAAGCCAGTAGTCAGAGTTGACTTGTCGTTTATGTCCCCAGGGTGAGGATTCGGATACCCAGGGCTCTCTGGCCCTGGTCGCCTCCTCAAGTAACTGAAAACCACAGGAAAATAACAGAAGTCATGACAATGTCCCACTAAACCAGTCTCTCCCAGGCAGGGCGGCTTTGTCCCAGACCCCTTCTGCTGCCTCCTGATGTGTCTGTAGGTGTCTCACAGATGGACACCGTTACTAGAATCTAGTGGGTGAGGTTATAATGTCTCCACACCCCACAAAGTGCGGCAGAGCCTCGAAATGCAGAATGACATGAGGGATTAACAGTAGCTCATGCCTGGGGGAGCTCTGGTGAGGGATTCACTTGAGCCTACAGGTTCAAGGACAGTCCAGCAAAATGGTAAGGCCCACTCTCATTTTCTTTTCTTTCTTCTTTATTTATTAATCTGTTGTAAAGATGGGGATTAAACCCCGGGCCTCAGACCTCCTAAACAAGCCAGTCCTCAACCACCTAGCTACATCTTTAAGCCCATTTCTGAGTCTTTGAGATGCAGTTTCTTGTTAACTTTGAACTTGCTGTGTAGCTAAGGATGACCTTGAACTCCTGATCCTCCTGCCTCCATCTGTCAAGCGCTAGGATTGCAGGCTTATCCCACAATGCCTCCCAGATGTTGTCGTGCAATGTTGGGAGGCTCTGAGCTAACCAGAGGTCAAGGGTGCTGGACTTGGTCCCCACCTGGGCTGTCAGCCAGTTGGGTGGGACCCCACTGCCTTTCATCACTCTCAAGTCCGCCTTCTCTTCCACTAGGTCGTGTCACACAGACTTGCCAGCATCCCCCCAACTTTGACCTACATATGGCTCAGGACGGGCGTCTATCCATGGGCACTGCCCATGGCAGTAGCCACGGACCACATGTGGCCACCAGGCCCCTGAGATGTGGCCACTGTGGCTGGGTGCTTTGCTTTTGTTGTTGTAGTTAATTTAAATTTAAACAGCCACTTGTGGCCTGTGGACTCCCTGCTCAACAAACGTGTGCAGCGGGTGGTAAGCCCTGTGGATCAGCGCCACTCGGCTGCACCAGGTGCCGCCACCTGCTCCAGGTTATGCCACTTGTGTAGTATGGATGGGAAGTGGGGAGGAGGGCGTGCTCATGTGTGGGGCACCTGGATGGCTGTCTTCAAAGGGAGGGTATTTAAGGTGAGGTCTGTGAACAGCAGAATACCACGGAAGGGGCTGTGAAGGTGGCTTCGTATGTAAAGTGCCTGTGAGGGAAGCATCGAGGGACGGGTTTGGATCCCCGGCACCCACATCAGTGCTGGGCATGGCAGCGCACATCTGCGGCCCGGTGCTGGGAAGACAGAGATGGGAGGACCCCTGGCGCTCACTGGCCAACCAGTCTAGCTGAATTGATGAGCCCTGGGCTCAGTGAGACCCTGCCTCAAACATAAGCGGGGAGGAGATCCATGTTCCTTCAACATTAGCCGGTCTCCACGCGCACCCGTACATTGATGTGCATGAACGTGCATGCACACAGACACGCTCGCACGCGCACACACGCGCATGCACACATGTGTGCACACACGCTCTAGAGCTTGGGGTCTGAGGCTCATGTGTGGGTTTCATGGATCCTGGAGACTGATGTTCCTGGTTCTGTCTGCGGGAAGGACTCCTGCTCAGGTCACAGGGTCTCTTGAAGCAGGTGTTCACAGTACACACTGTGGGGACAGTGGTCAGACATGTCCACCCACATATGCAGGGCTCTGCTCCTGGTCCTTGGCCCCTGGCTCCTTCCCAGTCGGCAGGAATCAGCCAGGCAGGCACAGCTCATCATTACCCTCTCATGGCCTCTATCCCTTCCCGTCTGGAATACAGCTGCCTGCCCATCTGCTGCCTGTTGCAGAAACCCAACGCCAGTCTCCACTGTGGGTCAGAGCTAGGATGAGTCCTGACTCCACATTTCTGGCATACGGTTCTTACTCCGGATCTGAGGATCCAGGCCATGGGAGGGTCAAGAAGGCTCTCCCTAGATGCTGATGGTCCAACAGGCTCTGCGGTTGGGCCTAGCCTATTTCCAAGAGTGACAATGTTGCCAGAGGACCCCACTTTGACAACCTCTGGGATACATGACATCTGTGGAGCCTCCTATGCATTTGAAGGTCTTCAAAGATGGCCGTCATCCCTCTTTGGTTCACCTCTGCTCCACCTGCCGCTCCTCCCCAGGCACTCAGCAGCTTCTCTGGTGGAAGGGTGGCAGAGGGCTTGAGTACCATCCCACAGTGCCCAGGATAACTCCTCCTCTGAGGAGAAAGCTGAGTGTGGATCCCAGCAGCTTGAATGTCCAATGGCACACAGCCTCTGCCACCCACGGACAGGGACTCAGGACAAGTTAGCCCAGTCTCTAAAGCTCAGTTTTCCTGTGACACAAAGCCTCACAGAGGCCCTCACTTCTGGGACTGTAGCGAAAAGTGAAGACAACAGAGGCCAGCATACAATGTGACAGAACCAGGTCCCTGCTACACAGCTAGCCCCGCCAGGGGCCCAGGCCCTGCTGCCAGGTGGGAGGGGACCTGTTTCCTCCTCCTTCCCCATTGGGCCAGGGGAGACACAGACGGCCCCCAGGCAGCTGGGGCTGCAGGGTCAGCTGGGCAGGCACAGCTGCTTTCAGGTATCCAGCAGCAAATCAAATCACATGAGAATTTATAATCCTTCCTGGGGTCTGGGTTCTATCAGCCTAAACTCATTAGCCCCAGAGATGCAGGTGTCTCAGAGAGGAACAGGCTCCATCTCCCCTTCAAAATAAGAGTCTTCTGTAGCGCTGACCTCAGGCTCCAGACCCATCATGGACAACTGAGTGCTGGACTTTACTCCTGGTGTGGAGATGGCTGGAGATGGTTCAATGGAAAATGGAACTCTCCAAGGCCCTCACTTGACTCAAGCTCACATTTTTACAAATGGCATTCAAACTCCTGGGTCAGAACTGTCAAAGCACTTTTAAAACTGCCTGTGGAGTCTTGCATGGTGGCACTCACACACTTTTAAAACCCAAGCACTGAAGGCAGAGGCAGGGCAGCAGGATCTCTATTGAGTCCGTGCTAGCCCCGGCTCTGCAATGAAACCCTGTGAACCCACCCTGGGGCTGAGAAGAGTCTCCTACTGCAGACACACCAAGCCAGTGACAGGCTCCTAGGGCTCCAAGCAGGGCCCTTCCCATGCAAGAACGAATAGGCAAAAAAATTTACTTGTTTAGAAGCAGATAGTGATGACCACTAGGTATGAGAACATGGGGGGGCAGGGAAGGGAGGGGGCACCCCTATATCTCATCCACTGCTCCAAGTGTTCATTGGGTATATGTTACAAAAATAGGATACTGTGAACCAAGACGCTCACCAAGAGGATATTGGGCACAAGTAAACGCGATTGTTATTAGTATGACTAACCCAGCTGCAGTCAAAGAGCAGGCACAGCACCCCTGTACCCCCAGCACAGTCACTGCGGACCAGAGGCGGACTCCTGCCACCCATCCGTGTGGTAAGATCTACCTTCTAAACCAACTGAGTCATGGGAAGGCATGTGATCAAGCTTCAAGCCTCTCTTCAAAACTTTAGTTAAATCTGGAAGTTCAGACACATCACCAACAACTCCAGTTACTTTCTCTATCTTTTTCACTTTGCCACTGTTTACACAATGGCTTTCAATCCTCAGGCCTCGTGGTCACAAAAGAGCTGCCCCGAACAGATCATCATGACCATCGGAACCATCAACAAACGTCTTCGTAGAACCACACTCAAGGCAAGGAAGGAAGAAGACAAAAGCTTTGCTTGCAGTCACTCAGTGCAGAAGCAAAATATTTTCCTGAACCACCTCCTAGCCCGTCATGCAAGTTTCCTGTTGTGTCTGCTAATTAGAATAACTGCCCAGGGCGGGTCCAAGCTGCAAGGGAAGCTGAGTGGCAAAGGGGGTGGGGCAGGGCTTACCCTGTAATCAGTTGCGGTGAGCAGCCATGTTTGCTCCAATAGGCCAGGTAGCTGAGGAGGCGGGGAAGGCTTATGGTCTGTCTACTGACAGTGCTGGGAGCGTTTGTTTAACAGCGCGTGCATCCTCTCCAGGACACAGAAGGTGCTGGCCTGGTGTGTCCTTTCTGAACACGTGGGGGGGGGGACTGATTCCCCCCAACACAGGTTACTCATTATTGAGCTGTGATGCCCATGACCGGAGAATTCTGACAAACAAGCAGACACACGCTGGCCAGAAAGCATTCCATGAATATCTCCTACTTCCTCCATCCATCAGAAGAAACAGCCAGGCCCTGTCTCAGCATCCCCCAGGGGAACAGGCTACACCCCACCCACTAATGATGTGCCTGCCAGGGTTCAGGTCCATGTGGCCTGAGTCACCTCCGAGGATCAAATGTACACCAGACTCTAATGACACTCAGGGCATCTTGTGTATACTCTGACCAAGGAGACAGCCGTCACCGTCTCTGAGCAAGAAGGCCGTCTAACTCCACTCCCACCTGGAGGATGGGGCTTCTGACCTTCTTGGGTTATTGTGTTGGCAGCAGAATGTGACCCTGAACTTCAGTGGTCCCCAAGGCCTTTGGGACGGGGGTTAAGGAGAAACCTCAGGCGGTCTGTGGGCTGCTGAGAGTCTAGTTTGGTTAGCAGCAATGAGCTGAGTGCACAGCTAGGGGATGGAGCATTGGCCACAGGTTCAAGGCCCTGGCTTCTGTCCCCAGTGACAATAAACACACAACAACCATTGAGCGCAGCCAACCTTCTGCATACATTCACTGTAGCACACTACCGTGTTTGCAGACTTTGGAAGCTAGCTCAGGCTCTACTTACCCACGCACAGAATGAAGTCAAATCACACATGCCTACCTTCCTATCTACAGGTATGCAATACAGGAAACCACAAAGAGGGGGAGAAGGTTCCGATTCATTCAACATGGCTCCCGACAGCCAGCTCCAACCTTCCCTCTTGTCTTCCATGAGCACAGCTGGCTACAGGCCAGAGCACACCTTTCTACCCTCACTTGCAGCAAAATGTGTCCTTGTGACCCAGTGTGACCGGAGAGTCAAGGAAGGCGACTTCTAGGGAACTTCAGGGGAGTTACCAGTGCTCTGTTCGGGTGCAATTCTTGCTGGTTCCCAGTCCTATTCCTTTAAAAGCCCTGACCAATAGCAGATCTTAATCAGCCAAGATGTAACTTTCTAGTGTAACAGGATCAGCCCAGTGTGATAACACCAACTTCCTGTTTTGCCTCGAGCCCTGTAACACAGGCAAGCTTCTGTCTGAGCCACTGTCTCTCTGCTCAGGTATGCCACTTCCATCCAGTGCCCTCGATACAGGGATGAGACGCCATGCTCGGGACCCTGGCTGCATGTATGCCTGTAGTCAGTCACACTGAGGCCAGCAGCTGAGGTCCCTGGCCTCGCTAGTATGCACCAATCTCCAGAGACAGGACTAAGTCCATGAGCTCAAAAAAAAGGGGGGGGGGGCTTGGATCTACCAAGGGGTAGGAGTGGTCCTTAGAGCTGGGCTGCTTATGAAAAATTCTTCAGAAGTCTGTAGGGATGGGACACAGAGACCTGACCACTTGGTGGAGTGGACTACTGCCCTGGGTTAGGGTGGGGGACTCACATCAGGAGAGACATGCGTCCAAGCAAACGGGGAAGGAGATCCCTGAAGAAGGACAATTCACCCAGATGATGTCTGTTCACGGGGTCAGCAACAGATTACAGGAGTCCACAAAGGCTCATGGCACGCCAGGCAGGAGACACGCAGGCTTTGACCACCACAATATCTGATGAAGTCACACTGGCAGGCCACCACAGACTGGCAATGGCCACAGAGAACACACCCAGCCTGTACACCAACAAAACATCTATCTAGCATCCCTGACACTTGGATTGTAAGTAACTGTCACTTCTGATAATTTCACTCAAACCGTTCTGAGATCGTGGGTTGTAGAGAAACAGGTGAGTGGCTAGGCCGAGCCTTGGACCGTGTTTCAACTCCAGTGGAGGCCTAAGGTGGCCTCCCTGCTTTGGGGAGTTTTGAGGCCCATAGTAAGCTGCTTGCCCTTGTCCATCTGAGAAGGTCAGCGGGCTGGGACACCCAGCCTCATCTGGGTGAGAGAGCACCTGAATGGACCTAGAATGGACCAGGTGACCAGCAGTTCCAGTACACCTTTAAGCATCTTTAGCCTGTAGGGAGTGGGAACAGGACCATCTATTTGGGCTCCAGGGAGAGAAGAGCTGGCCAGTGGTTCTCCACCTTTGTCTCTGGAGCATCTCTTGGGAAGCTAGCAGGGTTCAGCAATGGCCCCATTATGATTGCAACACTCCTTCCTTGTAGCTAGAAAGTGGCCACCTCCAAGAATGTGGTACCCCCACTCAGCCTGGTTGCTGCTGACTTTGCAGCTAACTTCCCAGGCTTCTGAAAAAATCACCCTGAGATGTGGTTTCCAACTGGGAGGAGGGGCTTCCCCTCACCCAGAAGATGCTTAACCAGGTGGAGGGGGGAATATTAGGGTGTTAGGACTCTTAGTATCCAGTGTGTGGAGGCCTAAGGGATGGCTGGATATTCCACAGTGCACAGAGCAGGTGACCCCGAAGACCACACCCACAGCACCCCTGGACTCCCTACAAAGGGAACCTTCATTTCCCAGGGCGTTCAAGCCACACTGGCCCCAATACCCCTGGGTCCCCTTCCCCACCCTCCTTCACCTACCCAGCCCCCACCAACGCACGGAGAGCAAGTGAGCGGGTGAGAGGCCAGTTACTTCATTTATTGTTTCCTCCTGTGGGGAAGGACCAGCCAATGCCTCCATCCCATAAACATTTACTGGCCCTGGAAGATTCCAGGCCCCACTGCCATTTTTAAGGGCTTGTCTCTCAACAAATGTTAAGGTCAAGTCAGTCAGAAAATGGAACTTGAGAAGGGAAAGGAGTGGGGGTGTGTTTTACAAAGTTCAAGACCGAGAAGTGAATGGAAAGACCCCAGACAGCCCCTGCCCGTGAACAAATGTCTGCTTTATTCCGAGCACTTTCCCAACAAGCCAGGAAACTTTGAAAGTCTCTGGGCACTGCCCTACTGAGTCTCCAGCTGCTGTCCACTAGTCCCCTTTGTGCTAACAGACCTGAAGATTGATGGGTTATTGACCCATGAGGCACGAATCCACAGCACTGCTCTGGACAGCAGGGAGGGGCCGCCTTGCCACAGAGAGCCTTGAGACCTGATGCAGACTACTGTACCCAGCGGGCATCTCCAGTAGGAATCGGTCTGTTGGGCCCAGGCTTGGGAAAAAACTTAATTGCAGAGCAAACCTTAGAGACAAGCATACCAGGCATCCATGTACCCGAGAGAGGTGACATTCTGGTTGCTTCCTTTAAAAAACAAAATAAGGATAAATTATGTTGGAATAATTAGATTTTCAAGGGAATCTCAAAGCTGGTGTGTAGAGGCCCTACCCACGCACTTTACCTGCATCCTCCATGTGAACCTCGGCCAGAAACACACTTGTCAGAACTGAGAGTCACACTGGCATGCTGCAGAACCTGAGTCCTGGGAGCTTTGGGAGTGACTGCTCACTGTTGTCCTGTCCCAGCCTGTCCCAGATCTGACCCCAGACCTCACACTGGGCTTCCCTTTGGCTTCTGGCTGTTACAAGAGTGAAAACCTGGGGGCTGGGGCGATAGCTCAGCCAGTAGAGAGGCTGCCATACAAGCTTGAGAATGACTTTGGAGCCTCCACACCCATGTAAAAAGCTATATGAGGCACACACATCTGTTGGCCCAGCAACAGGAAGGGAGAGACAACTGGATGCCTAGAGCTCACTGGCCTGACAGCCTTCTGATGCTGAGGTCTGGGTTCAGTGAGAGACCTTGTCCCAACAAATAAATAAATAAATAAATAAATAAATAAATAAATAAATAAGGTGGAAAGTAGTTGAGAAACAAAGACAAGCACAACACCTCACCTTGACCTCTGGCCTCCACACACAAGTGCAGGCATGGGCACACACTTAAGCATGTAAAAACCAGCAGTTCTCAACCTGTGGGTCAAAGACCCCTTTGGGGTCTGAAGGACACTTTCACAGGGGTTCCCTAAGATCATCAGAAAACACAGATATTTACAATTCATAACAGTAGCAAAGTTACAGTTATGACGTAGCAACGAAAATACTTTTATGGTTAGGTTCACCACTACCTGAGGAATTGTATTAGAGAGCTATGGCATTAGGAAGGCCGGGAGCCACTGGTGTAAATGAACGTGCCCATGCACACGTGTACACACACACACACACACAGAGAGAGAGAGAGAGAGAAAGAGAGAGAGAGAGAGAGAGAGAGAGAGAGAGAGAGAGAGAGAGAGAGAGAAAGGAACTCAGCTGAGGCATGTGCTCCTTCCTGGTCCTAACCCTTGCTTTGACCTCCGCCAGCAGCTGTCATCCTGAGGGTCATGGTCTTTCGCCATGCTCATGGCCTTACTACAGAACATAAAAGCCCACAATCTGCAGTCACCCCCAGTGCCCAAAGAGCCTGTACGCTAAGCCTACAAATGGTCACACTCTAAACACCCTCTGCCCCTCGCTTCCTCTCTTGGTGTGTTCTAATTCACCCTGGATACAGACAGAGGTCTGTGCATTTGAACTGCACAGCTGCTTTCCTTCCCAGAGCCATCCTGGAGTGTTCCCCACAATGCATACACCACATGCACATGCAGACTCAGAGAGACACATACACACACACACACAAGAAAGAAACGACTCTCCATTGGAGGACATCCAGAGAAGGGCGACTCTCCCATATCACAACACAGCTGCAATTGGAAGCCCTGGGCACAGGTAAGGCTAGTTCCACAGACTTCTCCACCCAGCATCACCAGGTCTGCCTGCTAAAAGACTCATGGAGCTGCCCCAGGGTTTTGGGGGGGAGTGGCAGGAGGCATGTAGGGTCCCACATATGGGTACACAGGCCCTTTGCTCTGACAATTCTTTTCTAGCCATGACAGAGTGAGGTGTTACTACCATCAGGATGGAGAGCTACAGGAAGAGGGTCATGCCTGTTTCTCACCCGCTCTCTTACACATCAGAAGGGGCCACAAAGTCAAGGTCAAGGCCCAGCATCTGTTTCCAGGCAGTCTGTTATCTTCCTCCAGGCCCCTCCCGGGCCAGAGAGGGCTTGTGTTCAGTCATGTGTGTGGCCCACACTCATCAGGTAAGGTAGTGTTACCCCATGGCACTTAGCTTGCAGAAACCGGAGAGAAAGCTAAAAGGGGCCAGGGCTGACGCAGGGTGAAGCCTCACTAAATGTCTACCCAGAGGGCTAGCACTGAACCCGCAGGGTCAGAGCAGGATCAGGACCCATTTCAGAGCGGGTTAGATAAGGCCCTGAATATAGTGCCTGGGTTCAACCACACAGGTCCTGTGGGGAGTGAGAAGCTGCCTCTAAGGCCTGAGAATGGCAGTTCTCCACTCAGGACAAGACTTGGGGACAAGGGACAGCTGACACCTTCTGGGAAAACATCGGCAGTGTCCTCATCACCAGGCTCTCATCCATAAACCCTAAGTCTATCACCAAACAGTTGCACAAACTCCCAAAACAGCACCAGCAGCAGCTGGGGACCAGGTGTTCAAACACATGAGCTGGTGGGGGACAGTTCACATTCAAGTCCTGATGATCAACAAACTGGGAGACTTTGTGTTGTTTTTCCTCTCCAGGGCCCTGCTTACACTGCTATTTTCATCTCTGCCTTTAGAAAGCAAAAATCTCCCAACGCGCTCCTCAGTAGGCAGATTGTGCATTCAGATCGTACCAGGGAGGGACCATGAGATCAGACACATTTACAAGACTCTGCCTGGAATGTCATCACCCTGCCATGCACACAGGCACAGCCAACATGCGAACACCTGGTGCGCCCTGGGAACTGTGCAAGGCAGGGCCTGAGCGAGCTGCAAGGAGGGCTGAAAAAATAATCAAGAAGGAGTCCCCTCATCAAAAGCCAACGTAACCAGATGCCCTAGGTTATGTGTGTGTGCATGTACAAGTGTGTTTACATACATGCATGTGATCATGCATGTGCACGAATGCATGTTTGTACCTGTATCTGCATGTACGTGTTGGCATGTGCACGACTGTATGGAGTCACCTGGCAGGTGAGCACCTGGCCCATTAACAGGGAGTGTAATGTTTACTGCCACACAAAAGCAACAACGAGGCTGAGACAGTAAGAAGGCACACAACTCAGACCAGGACTTAAAACACGCAAGCCCTTGGTTCTAAAAACAGCACAAGTTCGTACGCACAGGCAAATTTAATTAAGCATGACTACAGAGATGGAAGCCTAAAGGCTTTGGGGAGATAAAGATGGAACAAAACATGTGGTCTCAGAGATGCTGAGAAACGTGTGGACTATGTTTGTGTGGAGAGCTGAAGGAAGTTTGCAGGGCCTTGGAAGGAGAGTGCCCACATCTGCCTCAGGCCTTGAACATGACAATCTCTCTCCTTCTCTGGCCTCTATGGACTCCACCTGGGGCTTTATGGTGTGGTCTGCTCAACCCCAGGCGCAGCAATCAGGGGGGCACCTTGCACCTGCTCCAAGCACAAGTGGAGGCCCCAGGCTCAGTTAATGAACACTCTGGGCTCATCCAATCACAGTGGAAGCCACAGGTTCAGTTAATGAACGCTCTGGCTCATCCAATCACAGTGGAAACTGCAGGCTCGGTTAATGAACGCTCTGGGCTCGCCACTTTGTGTGGAGAGCTGAAGGAAGTTTGCAGGGCCTTGGAAGGAGAGTGCCCACATCTGCCTCAGGCCTTGAACATGACAATCTCTCTCCTTCTCTGGCCTCTATGGACCAGGAAAGCATCCAATAAAGGGGTGGGAAGAAATACTTCAGTAATGAGATTTTTCTTAATTAAGCTTTTTCATGTTGGAATAAGTTTTTATTTGAAGTTTCTATACAGAACCCTTACTCCATTTTGGTCTCCCAGGTTGTGGTGTTTTTAAATAGCCACAGATGCTAAAATGCAGAGAAAGCCATCATTGTCTCTGTTTGCCATTGGTCAGTTGGTGTTCTGTTCCCATTTACGTCAGATGGCATCACACGGATCGGTACAGAGGCCTGGCGGATCTGAGTGGGATGGATGGAATTAATGGCAATTTGGGGAGTTTCTAAATCTCAGAAAAAAGGAGGGAACTCAATTCGGGACATTTTCTTACATTTCAAATACTTGATCTCAGTATATGCCTACTTTAAAAAAAAAAGAAAAAGAAATATTATGCCAGGTGTTGGTGGCACAAGCCTTTAATCCCAGCACTCGGGAGGCAGAGGCAGGCAGATCTCTGTGAGTTCGAGGCCAGCCTGGTCTCCAGAGTGAGTGCCAGGATAGGCTCCAAAGCTACACAGGGAAACCCTGTCTCGAAAAACCAAAAAAGAAAGAAAGAAGGAAGGAAGGAAGGAAGGAAGGAAGGAAAGAAAGAAAGAAAGAAAGAAAGAAAGAAAGAAAGAAAGAAAGAAAGATTCTTGTGTAGCCCAGGCTGGTCTCAAATGTGTTTTGTAGCCAAGGCTAGATAGCCTTGCATGCCGATCTTCCTCCCGCTACCTTCCAAGTGTTGGCATTGCAGTGCTGGGAATCATATTCAGGGCTTCCTGCAGACAAGAGCTCGATCAATGAGTTGCATTCCCAGCACTCAATATAGTTAGCTACTCAGAAACTAAAATTTGGGCAGGAGAGATGACTCGGTGGTGAAGGATGCTTGGTGAAGCTCAGAGCTGTGACCCCAGCATGCATACGTTGGCTCACAAATGCCACTGACTCCAACTTCAAGGGATCAGACATCCTCTTCGGGCCTCAGTGGACAATTGTGAGTACATGCGCGTACGTTCTCTCTCTCTCTCTCTCTCTCTCTCTCTCTCTCTCTCTCTCTCTCTCTCTCTCTCTCACACACACACACACACACACACACACACACACACACACACACACGGGATAGAGAGAGAGAGAGAAAGAATAATAACAATAATAACAAAAACCCTGAATTGTAGAGGTGGGCAAGCTGACTCAGCAGGTAAAGACCCTTGCTGCCCAGTGTGACACCTGAGTTTGATCTCTAACGCCATCATGGTGGAAGGGAGAAGTGGCTTCCTCGGGTTGTCTTCTAACCTCCGTGTGCCACACATGCACCTCTTGCCCAATAAACGAAAGTAATAAGAAATCTTAATTGAAATTTAGACTAACACACCAAAATGAATACAGCTCTACCCACCCCCAACAACAAGAAGCACAGTGGTTATATTTATACCTACTGTTTCTGGGATGATGGGACTGGTGTTTTCTTGAGACTCTGTGGAGGAGAGGACTGCTACCCAGCCTTTCGAACATGAGGGGACAGACTCAGAGACAGTTAAAGTAGCTCGCTCAAGGTCACACGGCTACTTATTCTACCAGGGTAGAAACAGACGCAGGGGGTTTAAGCCGTGTCTAAAGAGAATTACTGTGGATGTTCCTCAGGCTCCCTTGCCAAGCCACACCCACCACTGTCACCAAGAACTTCCGTTCCTCCGCAGGGAAGCCCCCCACCCCCCACCCCATAGATCATCCAGAATTAACTGCAAAGTGTCAGGAAACTTGGCCAGGCAGCCCTGAGCATGAGCGAGGGCTGGAAGCCTTCACTGTGAAGCCCTTTATAGAAAGCCGGTTGGCAGCCCCGGCTCCTGCATGGGAACAAATTAACAATGGCATCCCAAACACAGGAAAGGAAGGAAATTGGAAACACAGTTTATGCTTGGCCGGCCCTTTGAAATACTGTACCATGCTACTGACATCAATTAATGAAAAGCAGGGCTGTGCTGAGAGACTCCGGTTTGGAAATGCATTAACACACGTTAAACATGTTGGTACAGGAACCAGATTATAAGCACTCTGGTTCCCAAACAATAAAGCAGTTACCCAAACCCTGGTGCTCGCAGAGGCCTCATTAATTCGATCCACTCCTCGAGGATCAGTGGAGGCTTTGCGCCGCTCCCCAATGCCTTCCGACACAAATGTTGAAAGGACAGCCTGGCACATGCTACTCTGAGCTTCACAACGGGGCGTGTCGGGCTCCGTGCACTCCTGACATGCCCCAAATCATAAACAGCCCATCCTGGAGGGGAGAAGTACCCAGCCCGTCCTGGCGTTCATCTACATTGCCATTACACTTGGGGGTCGAGCGATTTTTTTTTTTTTTTTTTTGCCTGGGGGAGGTTAACCGTGAAATATCTGTTCCACATTAAGAAATACCAAGTCACATTTTTTGTCAAATAGTATTTGTCAAATGCCATTTGCTGCAAAACCTGGGGAATTCAATCCCAGCTGAGCACAGAGCTAATACGGACTGGCTCACATAATAGCCATGGTGGCGCATGCGATCGCTTGCAGTGCAAGCCCTCCTGCCTCCATAAACAGTTGCAGGGACTAGGAAGGCGAGCTCTGGAACAAATAAAGCCTGTGCCCCGAGCTGCCCCAGCACAAAGAACCCCACACGCTGGTGGAGCCCCCCAATGGTTTTGAAAGACTGTTCTAGAGGGTGAAATGGTGAATCTCAGCTTTCTGAGTGCCCCCACAAAAAGTGGGCTACTTTCTTGAAGGTCCAGGCTCACAGACCCTGCCTCTGAGCACACACCTACTGTGTCCCAATATCAGGATCCAAGCCCTGGGCGTCACTGATGTCCCTCATCCCACTGACATCATCCCTCCCAACCCCACGTCGCTCTGGGATCCATCAGGCTGAGGCCATTGGAGTGTGTGAAGCTGAACATGTTATCAGTTTCTATGTAAATATTGGTGTTTCCTCACCCCACGGAGGCAAGGGAAGGCAAAACAGCCTGGGCGCGTTTGATTTAAACTAATTAAAAGCAGAGGGCTGTGCAATTCAATATATTGATTTTACCAGTGGGACTTAAATCTTTTATAATAAGTGTACACAGCTGTGGCTCCCTCCCACCGCCGTGCTCTCCCGCTAATCCCCGAGTGCATTCCTTCTGACAATAGCAAGACAGATCCTATACATCCCTGCCTGTGCCCTGACCCCAGAGACACAGCAGAGCCCCAGAAGGGAAGCCGTACAGCGGCCAGCCACATCCCCTGTGTGCCAATGGGCCCCAGCCACGACTGCTGGGTGGGAAGAGCTCTCCATTCCACAGTTACACGAAGGGGCAGGGTGGGAAGGGTGGAGGAGGCAGCCGGAGGACACTGTGAGGCTCAATGTGGGCCAAATATGACCTTAGCAAGCGGGGTGGGCGAGATATGAAAGCTTTCGGGCGATCAATCAATGTCCACGGGACTCTGCCTGGGATGAAATCATCACTTGTCTCACGGTTCTGCAGGCATGTGACATGCGCTCACATCACGGGCATGCCAGCGCTCAGAGGATCTTCCAGGCTCTGTGTTTATCTGGGCAAAGGCTTGGTGGCTGCCACCACCGTTGCTGAAGCTGAGGCCCCAACCCAGTTCTCTGGAGCTGGGTCTCAGATATGATTTCTTTTCTCCATGGGGGAAAACAATCACCAGCTCTTCTAGGCCCTGCCTCCCACCTTCCAGGAGAACCTCAGACCCAAATGACAGCCCTGGGATAAACACCCAAGCAGCCATCTGAGCTGCCATCCAGGGCCCAGCCTTTGCCTTGATTGCAGAAGGGAAATACATAAGAGATCCAAAACAGTTCAAATCTGGGTCACATAATATCCTTGGGAAAAGGGGAGGGGGGAATCCTTGATTTATAGGCCCAGGAAAATGAGGTTTAAAAGTGACTTTGAAAGGGTTACTGAAAACGCAGCTGTTGGTGCACCCCTATGGTGAAGTTGGTCTGGAGAGAGAGAGAGAGAGAGAGAGAGAGAGAGAGAGAGAGAGAGAGGAAGGGAGAAACCATGTGACATCTCTATTAACCTTCCTTTGCTAACCAGAAAGGGCTGGAATGTGAAGGAGCCCCTTCCAAATTCTAAGACGGGCCAGCTTACAGCTGCAGGCGCCTGCAGCCATGCTCCGCAGAGCACTCCCCAAAGGACGTGTTTAAATTGTAACAGAACCTTTCCCTACTACTCCCCAGTGGTAGGGCCTGTTCCGAGGGGTAAAGGGGAGATCTTAACGCCAAACACTTGTCTACAGAAAGGACAGCCAGATGGGGTAAAGTGAAAACCGAACTGCTAGGTCTCCCTTCTGCTTCCCAGCCTGACTTAACAAAAGCCACTTTCATGTGCTGGCTACAATAATGACAGGGTTCTAACCTTCTCCTTTTTCTAACTTGCTTCGAAGATTAAACAAATTTCATTCCTTCCTAACCTGGCCTGGAGATAAACAGGAGTCACAAAAACCCTCTGCAAACCAGTTGGCTTTCTAGTAGATTATGAAGAAAGCTGCCAGGGTTTCCAAAGGAAGAATGGTTGGGGTTAATAGCTGGACGAAGTCTCTGCAGGATCAACTTTGCCTGGGGACTGTTTAGGAGAGTGTGGCCTGTTTCAAATTCCAAAATGAAGTTTACCCAGAGGAGTCAGGGGCTTGTTAATCCAAACCAGTTTACAGATCTTGCCATTGAACTTGGGGGCCAGAGCTGGGAAGATGGGTGTCCCATGCAAGTAGCTGATGGGCTTTTCCAGGGGCTTTATGGGAGGGTCAAGTCCTCCATGCAACAGCACCTGGTTTTGTTGTACATTTTCCTTAGTGTAGATCCCGCTCGATCTGGCAAACTGCTCGGATTCCAGGGAGAACAACTTTCAAGAATAAAAACCAGTTTGGCAGCAGACAGAAGGGTAAAAGATCTGCAAGAGCCTTCAGGATTGAGGCAGGGGTCCCTGAGCAAGCAGGCCTGAGGGGCAGCAGAGGTTTGTGTGTGGGCAGCTGGGGAAGCCAGTCTGCACCAACACCAAGGGCTGCAACGGTGACAAGGGATGACTTGATGGGAACCAGGGATATTTTCTCCCTGGGGCGGGGGGGGGGGGTAAGAGTCAACTTGGCTCTCTAATGCTTTGTCTATTTCTGACCCACGTGACTGGCAGTCCGACTAAGCTTTCTCAGCAAACTCAGAGTGGGGACAAGTTTGCAGTCACACCACCCCTCTCCAACCCATCCGCCACCCCCAAGTCGCTCCCAGGGAGAAATCACACCAGCAGAGGCAGGAGGTTCATACCTGTCCTGTGGCCCAACAGAGATTAAAGATGCACCTACAGGAAGCTCTTAGCTGCAGTCTGGGGCTTCCCCTAATTACCTATAGGTTAGGGACAGAAAGAGAAAGAAAACAGGACCCAGGTCCGTGGGTTCTGTTAAAAGCCACTCTGCTGTCTAATTGTAAGTGATGGTCCAGAAAGCCAGGCCTGCGAGAGTCAGGAGGGTCCCACAAAAGCCCGAAGCCAGCCCCACTGACTAAGAGGCTCAGACAAGTCAGTCTTTGTCCTTTCAACATGAAAGAATGGACTGGAAGGTGTGTGTGCAGCCGGAGGAAGCTACCCAGCTGTGGCCTCCCCAGCAAGCCTCAGCTTGTATCCAAGGCCAGGGGGGGAGAGACCGCCCCCGCCAAGTTCCCAGCAGGGCCCAGGGAGCCGCCCTGGGAGCCACCTGGCCTTCTGGGATGCACGAGGCCAGCTGGGGCCACACTGATTGACCTGAAGCAGACATTGCCACCAGAGTCAGGGATTATATATCGCTGCTTGATGAGCCCAGCAAGGCTCTGAATCACCAGTTAGGACCTTTCCTGGACATCACAGGAGGAGAGAACAGAGGCTGCCCCCACCCTCACGCCTGCGAAAGGACCCTATTAACCCTGGCTTTGGGATGGCTTCACACATCCGAGCTTACCACATAATGCTAAGCATGCTGTTTGGAGTCTTCTTTAGTGTTTGGTAATAAATCTACATGCTTAAAAAAAAAAAAAAACTGACACAGTGAAACACAGCCTAGCACCCTAAGCCCTGACCCCAGAAAAATCTCTGCAGTTCTTGGGTCACGGGCTTTTTCCTACCTTCATATCTTGGAGACAGTTCCAAAGCAGGGCCTCTTCTTAGCAAGTGTCTAAGGGGGAATTTAAACTTGTTTAATATTGTTTTGGCATCTCTATCACCCACCATGACCCCTGTTTAATTGTTTGATTTTTTTTTTTTTTGACCAATAATAGAGGCAGTCAATGGCCTCCCAGGGATTCCAGGGCCTTTATCTGGAGCTGGAAGGATTAACGTGAGACCCCTTCCGCGCCCCAGGTGCCCAGCGGGGGAGGGGTGGCCTTCAAGCTTCATTATTTCCAAGTTGACACAGCGGCCGTGGTGTTTGGTGTCTTCGGGTTTTCTAAGCAACTTCCACAAGCAGAATAAAAGCGGTTCAGGAAGCAGCACTATCAGGGTGAGTTATCACCCAAACCAAATATTTGATGATCAGCCCCACAGCGCACCGCCGGGGGTTAGTTTGAGCAAGTTAGACTCATGTGAGCGCACAGATGCAGGGGGAGCTGTCCCGGACCAGCCGCAACCCAGCCTCGCAGCACTTGGTTGGCTGGGACTCCTGTAGGGAAGAGGGCTCCCTAGCCACTCGGTGGCGGCCTCTGCTCCGAGGTCCCCAGCTACCCAATCGCCAAACCCCGTGGTTTGCGCGCCACACGTGATAAACGCTGAAAATGGATTCTGCCCGCCCGGGACCTATCATTAAATATTTAAAATAGAAAGCTCGCAATGGCAACGTTCTTTCCTCGGCCCCAGACAAGAGCCCAAAGGTAGGGGCCCGGCGACTGAGAGAGGAGCCCCAAGGCACTCCGGGCGCGCGCCGAGACAGGCGCACCGCAAGGGGACAGGTAGGGCTGGCTAAAGCGGGGAAGGGGAAGGGATGCTCGCGATGCCAGAGCCAGACTGGCCACAGAGGAGCGAAAGAAGGGCGGGAAGGCAGCTTGGCCGACAAGGGCCCTTTAAATCCAGGTAGCGCGGGCCGCTGTGGCCGGTTCAGCTCACATGACCCAGCGGGGCGCTTTGAACTGAGCCGCGGCCGGGCCCGCACCGCCCTCCCCAACCAGCGGCGGAGCCGGCAAAGAGACTCAGAACCGATCCTTCCCTCCGGGTAGCTCCCACGAACCGGCTGAGCCGGCAAGTCCCACCGGGGACGCACAGACCCCGGTCCGGGAGTCTCTGGCGGGCACTGATACTTTGCAAATGGGAAGGTGGACCCGCTGGCTGGAAGCAGAGACCCTCTCTCTCCCTGTCCCAAATTGCTCCCTTCTGAGGCATACCCCTCCCACCGCCACTCACCGAGGTTGACGAAGCTCATGACCATGTCGGCGTCGGTGAGGAAGTGGCTGTCCTGCAGGCTGGCTAAAGGGGGACCCTGGGTACTGAAGACGGCCTTGTAGGGGTAGGAGAAGCCCTGGCCGTCGGGCCCACTCTCCTCCACCGCCATGGCGTTGTACAGGTCCAACATGAACATGGGCGCCGAGTTATGCTTCCCCTGGAGGTGCGGGCGCGGGCGATGGGGCAAGCCCAAGATGGACAGGATCTCCCGCTGCATTTCCCGCCGCTCCTGGCTGCGGAGGCGCCGGTGGATGAAGCTCGAGTGCACCTCGTTGTCCAGGCTGAAGTCGGCTAGGGCGGAGCGCAGTAAGAACAGAGGCGCCCAGAGAGCCACGAAGCTGTGTGGCGCCGCAGCGCGCAGCGAGCGCACGTGCATCGCGCCGGCTCTACGCGCGATCCGGGGCACCGGTGCCCGCGCTGCCCCAGGTGGCAGCAGAGGGGGCAGGGCAGCGGTCCACGACGCGAGGTCACTTGCTGCAGACGAGCTTCGCCGAGGCCTTGCCACACATGGCCACTCCCCGGCCGGCTGCGCTCTGCCCGGGATCCCCCTGTCCTCCGCTCAGCCCTGGCGCGGGGCCCCTCGGCCCGCACTCGCCGGGACGCACCGCAGTGTTAGCACAGCAGCTCGGGAGAGCTAGCGAAAGAGCGAGGAGGCGGGCCGGGGTGGGAGGAGCAGCAGCCTGCAGACCTTCGAGTCCGGGGAGCTTGTGCCGGGGAGGCGGCTGGGAGCCGGGCGAGCCCTCGCTCCCTCCTCTCGCTCGGGTAGCGCCCAGGCCTGCGGGCACCGGCGACAGACCCTCTCCCGACTTCCCGCGCCCAGAATAGGGGTCCCGGATCGCTACTCCAGCCCTGCGCGCCACGGATCGCCCTCCAGCCGCCTCGGGAGCCCCGGAGTGGTGCGCGTTGGGGCCCGGGAGGAGGGGGAGGAGGAGCGGGAGGACCGACCTCCCCGCCCCTCCCGCTCCCGCGGCCTCCCACCTGCGCCCGGCCCCGCCCTCCCCACGCCTGGCCCAATGGCTTCATTCATTCCTCCCTGGGCGCTCTACAAATATTTACCGAGTGCCCACCATGTGTCCTGTACCTGGACGGACGCCGCAGGGGTGCAGAGAGAGGAATCCGAGGCGGCCCTGCCCTCTCGGGACTCGCACTTGGAAGTGGCCAAAGTGAGACTTGGGAACCTTTGGGCTGTGGCGGAAAGTACCAGGGAGGGAGCGCGGGAATCCGAGAAGGCTCCTCGGAGGTGGTCACCCTTGGACCTGGCTCTTCTCTCGTCCTTCTGGAATACTTCATTTGCTCCAGTCATGCAGAGCCCCCTCTTCACACCCACTCGGCTGCCAGCTCTGCTGCCCTGGCCATTCCTCCTCAGGGGACGTTCTTTCCCTGCCCCTCCCCCCTCAGGTGCCACTTCCTCTGTGAACCTTCCAGGACGACGGGCAGAGATAATGTAGAGATAAGGTTATTTCCCTACTACGGACATTAATTTTATTTTCTACACGTCACTCCCCGAAACACATACACAAACACTCACATACACACACACAGAGTCTATGGTCTTACACACACACACACACACACACACACACACACACACACACCCGCCCCGCCCTCCAAGTCTAGCACCCTGAGCGTTCAGATTTGGCCTCTAGGCTTTTTACCCCAGTATTTTGAACCCCGAGCCGGGGGAACCCCTGATGTTACAACTCTCTTGAGTGCATAAACTAAAATTTGAAATTTGGGACTAGAGAATGCCCCACCCTCTCCTCTTGTGAGGGGGTGTGTTTCCAAGGGCATCTTATCCTGACCCAAGTCCCTTAGTGGCTCACTGTTGGACACCACCCCCAGGCCCAGACAGGGCTGAGGAGCAGGCAGCCGGCCATTGTACCCAAGCGCAGGGAAGGAAGGCCCCAGACACTGCTTCTGGGCCTCCAGTGGCTTGCTGTTCCTTGTGGCCTCAGGTTTTTCAGCTGTTTTCACCCGGAATGGCAGTGGGTCTATGGGATGGTGGCCAGGCTGCCCTGCTCTCCCAAAGGTGGGCTCCGAGAGAACCAGGGGAGTCTGAGGTGAAGAGTGGAGGGCAGAGTTTGGGGAAGGGCGTTGTGTAGGAGCCCCTCTTAGAGTTCTAGGGTGAGAAGGGACAGTCTGATGAGAAAGCCTTCTGCAACTGAGGAACATCCCCATGGGGATTTTAGACAAGAGAGGCCTGCAGGTCTTAGCCCAGGCTGTGGGTGCCACCAGACGGGGTCCCTGGCCAGTGCAGACCCCTGAGAGACCCATTGCTGGACCTGCTTCTCCTTGTGAACTAAGGCCATGTCGGCTGTGAGCTGGTGTCTGACCTCTGGTCACCATGTTACAGTTCTTGGTAATGAATAAACAAAAGGGCCCTACTTGCACTTCAGAATACCCTGTCGCCAGCCTGGATGCCACATAATAGAGCCAGGCAGGAGGACATAGCAACAATGAGGAAGCCAGGATGGTACTCTCCATGACAAGCTGTTTCTTAGGCCCCTGGAAACAACAGGGACCTCAGTAAGGTTTGGGAACAGGAGAGGGGCACTTGTCTCCTTCTCTCTTGGGCCCTGGCACAGAAGCCAGGCAGGGGAGGCACTCAAGAGAGTAGCGATGGGACATCTGGTTGGCCTTTGGGCAGAGGAGGACACCTGACCCATGAGCTTCAGGGGAGGACACCAAGTTAAGGTGTACTGCTCCAGGGAGCCCCTTAGTTCAAATCCTTGCCTCCATCTTCAGAAGCCTTTCCCTAGCAAGCAAGGGGAGGGCATTGCAGAGGGAGGAGCAGGTCTGGGTGCCACCAATTTGCACACAGAAAACACTCTTGTGAGGGATTCTTCTGGGCTCCTCTACCAGAAAAGGCCCAAGGGAAGGATCCCAGTGTGTCTCTCGCTGGGCTCTCCCCTGAGGACCCCCTCCCACACACACAAAGCAGATGCCTGCTCACGGACTCAGGCATTATGCTGGCCCGCCCCTATTATCTGGCAGAATGCACTCAGGCAGTACCCTGGTCAGCCCAGGGTTCCATGAGTAGTAGTCTGCACTCAGGTGTAAAGGACCCCTTTAAAGGACAGACCCCCCTCGGGGGCTCTCTTACTCTCTTCTCCCTTCTCTCTTGTTTCTTCTCATCTCTCCCCCTCTCCCTCTCCCCCACTTTATTAAACCCTATGGTTAATGTATCTCTCAGTGCTCGTGTTCCATAGCCCGCTTTCTAATTTAAACAAAAGAACAACACTCCCCAAGTCCCCCTTGGTGGATGGTAATCGACCCAACGTGCCCAGAAGGCCAATGTCTCAGGGGTGGACCATGAAAGGCTGCCCCTTTCCCCAGGCCCCTCCTAGGTCCCCAACTCCCAGAGACCACCTTTTCTCCTTCCTCAGCAGTGGAGATGAGATTCCCTCTGATCTCTCATCACCCCCTAGTCAGCTTTATCTGTCAGTCAAACTCTGCAGGGGGAGGGCTCTCTTCTGTGTTTCCTCTTCCTCCCAGAGGAGTCCCGAAGACCTCAGCAGACCCCAGCTAACTTCCTGGATGATGGAGCTAACAAGCACGACAGAAACATACCTGGAGCTCTCAGACCATCTCAGGCAAGGCTTTGGGGATGCTTGGGGACATCCGTGTGGGGAAGAAGTGACAGCCTGGGCTTAGGGACAGTGAAACTGGCCAACTCCTGACTCAGTTTCCCAGTCTATAAAATGGGGACTAGGAGCTTGTGACTCCCAAGGTTGCTTGAGGACTTACGATGCCCCCACATGCAAAGGGATCTGCCAGGTGCCTGGGCTACAGAGGACATCCTTGGTAAATGTAAGTTGTCATCTGCTAAGACGGCAAACACCCCTAGAGGAAGCTTCTGGCACTTTGAAATGAACAGAACTTTCCATGGCGTTCTGCACGGAGGATCAAGACAAGCAAACAGCAATGGTGTGACAGGAGAGGAAAGGAGGCCCAGCCAATGCTAAGGCTAAAGAATCCGGGTCCCCTGCCAGCTTCTTATTGTCTCCCAGCCCCCATCCCAGGCCAGCCCTCACCCAGGGACTTCCTGAGCAGCCAGGCCCTGACCCACACCAGCCCCACCCCCACCCCGTCAGGGCACCCAGCACAGGCTCCACAGTGTAATGTGATCCCCCAGGCTGCCCCACACCTGGGCCACCTGGGCCTGGAGTGGAGGGGTGTCATTGTGTCTGGAGGCTGCTCTCTCCAGCCAGCCTCCCAGGGCCGGGCATGGAGTTTTCATCTGGTCACACCCTGCAGGGGTGATTTTGATCCCAACAGCATATGTCTCCAAGGCAATAAAAGAGAAATTCCAATGCTGTATACATTGTGGAGCAAGATGGGTCTCATCTTCAACTGCGGAGTCTCATTCCAGCTGTCTGGGGAGTGGGAGCTGAGCCAACCTAGGGGTGCCCTACACAGCTAGGAGGTAAAGGCAGTTCCCTCTGCCCCCACCCAACCTGGTCAAGGCCCGGTGACCTAGATCTCAGACCCAAGGTCAAAAGCAAGCTCTCCTCACCCTTCCATCTGCATCGAATCTCCTCTCTCTCTCTCTCTCTCTCTCTCTCTCTCTCTCTCTCTCTCACACACACACACACACACACACACACACACTCACACACACTCCTGTGTGCCTAGAGCACTCCCACACAGGGGAACTTACTTGTGCACACCTGCTATGCCTTTCTTCCTGGCAAACTTTTGCAGCAGCAGCAGCTCCTGCTGTGTCCATGCCTCCTGCTGGCTCTTTGCAAACCTAAACAGGAATAAGAAACTCAATAGCTATCACCCATCAGTCCAGTAACCAAAAGACCCCAGTTCTGAGGACCATGAGGCAGGAGGATTGCAAGATCCAGGCCAGGCTGGGCTACACAGAGCCTATTGCCAGACAGAAGGAAAGCTGGCCAGGAAGATGACTCAGTCAGGAAAGTACAACCCCAGCATCCACAGGAGGGATCTCACTGCTCACCGCTGGGCCTGACAACCTGGCCCATTTGTGGTTCCCTTGGGAACCCTGACTCAGAAACAAAGTCGATAGCTCCTCAGGGACATACCTGAGGTTGACCTTTGGCTTTTACACACAAATGCCATCACACACACACACACACACACACACACACACACACACACGGAAGAAGAAAAAAAAAGAAAGGAAGAGAGAGAAAAGGGATGGAAGAGAGTGAAAAACCTTATCACAGTTCCAAAACAGACAGGCCGCACCACCACCGTACACACAGGAGCTGGGATGGTTTCCAGGGTTTGGCAAGCGATGAGCCGTCAGGATGTGGGGGACAGGTGGGTGAATACTTTGTTCTGACCATCATGGCTGTCTTTCCTTCTGGAGAGAGACCAGTGTGGCAATGGACATTAGCTGCCTTTGGTTGCACTTTAGAGGGAGCCCTTTCCTCTCCTTCCAGAAGGTGACAGAGAGCCTCTGACCCACAGGACACTCTGGGCGGCCGTAGCACCTGCTAAGACAGTATTGTCTCACACTTCCACCTCAACATGAAACAATCGAGAGGCTGAGAAAGACCAGCCCAAGGTCCAGCCACCAGTGGCAGAAGAGGACCCCGAGTTACATTGTGGGCTAGCCTAGGCATACTGCCTCGATTTTAGAGACACTGCTAGCTGCTCTTCATCCTAGTTCTGTCCTTCCATCCACAAGCACCATTTCTGGTGGTGGGGCTGGGTGGGTGGGTGCTGGGATCTGCTGGTGTGTGGGTAGAATGCAAATCTCTCCTGCTGGCCAGAAAGCAGCCAGACTCTGCCCTATGCCATTCCCAAGCTTGGCACTGCTACTACTGTCTGTGAACTCTCCACAAAGGACCAAACACTCTCTTAAGTGACAACTTAAAGCTGCAGACTGAAAATCACATGCCTGCCAGTGAGGGCTGGAGTGCTTTCTAAATTAACCGTCCGCCTCTCCCAACCACCTGTACCATGTTCACTGTTGCTGTCCTCAGTCTACACACCAGAAGAGCTCAGCTGCTAGGAACCTGCCCACAGCTGCCAATTGAAGCTCTAGTGCAGGCTGTCTAGTCCTTAAACACTGGGGCACCCCAGAACAGGGACTTGCCCCACAGTGGGACAGGGACATAGCCCACTAATAATCTCCCAGGACTGGCAGGAGCCTTGCCCATAGGAGTGCCCATCACTGTGGCTTGGTGCCCACAGCATCTTGGGTTCTGCCTTCTCTGCCTCCATTAAAGCAGAAACAGTGTATCCAGGTGCCACAGCAAGTGCCAAGGAAACAGCATAGATCCCACTTGGGCCCAAGGAATGCTTGCACCCTTACTAGCAGTCCATGGTGGAAGCTGATTGACCTCAGGTGCAAGGTTGGGACGGGTGCCTTTATACAGTAAGGAGAGGAGGAGCCTGGATGAGCTCAGGACCTCAATGCTGCCCAAGAACTTGACTGCCAAGTCACCAACAGCTCTACTGTCTAAAGGAAACAGGTACCAAGTTCACATATGACAATTCTTGTGCTTATTTGCTGACAAGCACATTGTTGTTTTAAGTTGTTCTATAGTATTTATTTATTTATTTATTTATTTATTTATTTATTTACTCTCTGTGTGCCATTGCCAAGCTGGGATTAGAGCATGCCCTCAGGTGTGCAGTCACCGCCCCACACAGGACTCTCTTGGGGAGATGGGTCAGTGGGTTAAAATTAGCTACTGCACAAGCAAGAGAAGCATAGTTAGAATCCCAGCACCCACACAGATAGCCAGCGCTATGCACATGGGAGGGTTGCTGGGGTTGCTCCAGGTTCAGTGAGAGACCCTGTCAAGGAAATACAATGAAGAATGATAGACCTAACTCTCTCTCTCTCTCTCTCTCTCTCTCTCTCTCTCTCTCTGTCTCTCTCACACACACACTCACACACATACACACACACACACACTCTCATACACTCACACACACACTCACACACATACACACACACAGACACTCACACACAGAGACACACTGTCACACACACACACACTCACACACACACACTCTCACACACACACACTCACACAGAGACACTCTCTCTCTCTCTCTCTCTCTCTCTCTCTCTCTCACACACACACACACACACACACACACACACACACACACACGGAAGCAGTGTGATCTCTTCTCACTCTGTGGTTTTTGTTATCCTCCCTAAAACCCCATTTAACTACCTCAGTCCTGACTCATGAGAGAAAGCCAATATGGGGAGATTAGGGGTTCCAGGAGGGTCTTAAACTGGATACAAAGCCTTCTAAGAACTAGATTAAGGGCACAGCTCCCCGTGTCCAACTCTAACCTTGCATGGCATTGCTGGCTTTCCCATCCCCCAGGTGAGGCAGAAAGGCACGCGTGTGTCCTTGAGCAGTGATGCCAGCATTCGAGTTCAGGAGTTACCTGCTGCTGACAGCTGTGCTTCAGCTGTGCGGCCCCTGCCTCGGAGCCAGCACCAGGTGTAGATCCCGCCATGGCCACGAATCCAACCATTGCTTACAACTGACAGATTCAGCAAATTAAAATCAAGACATGCTTGGGGAGGTGGGAATTTTTCTCATTCACACTTTACAGCACCCAAAATATGTAGTTTCTTGTCTATTGTCTTCTTCCCCCGGTAAAGCATGGGCATGTAGGGTGGGGCTGTCTTAAGAGGTGGGGAAGTGGTCACAGCAAGTTCTGCTCTTGCAGGGGACTCCAGTTTGGTTCCCAGCTCCCAGGTGGAGTGGATCATAACGGCCACCAACTCCAGCTCCAGGAGCTCCGACTCCCTCTCCTGGCCTCCAAGGGGACTGCACTCAAGTACACAGACCCACAGAGAGACTCCAAACACACATACACACACACACACACACACACACACACGCGCGCGCGCGCGTTTAGAAATGGAGCATTTTAGGGTATGGGTGTCAGTTCTGTTCTGGCCTGTTCATATATCTGAGGGTCAGAACGGTGTCTGGAATGCACATGGTACTCATTGATGAATCAATGAATGAAAAAGCTTTCGAGAGAACTATGGCTGCAATGGCATCTGACTCGGAATCTGGAGCCAAGGCTCAGTCACCTGCCAAGTGATGACAGACATGCCTCTGGTCCCCCTCCTTCTGCAGGGCTCAGCTGACAAGTCCTTATCACAGGACTACCCAGTGACAGAAGATTCTAGATGAGCCCTCACTCAGCAACAGCGGCCCCCTCCACTCCTCCTGTCCAGCTCATGTCTCGCAGCTGTGCCCAGGGACACAGCCCTGGGTTGTCCCAGCTGTGAGTGTGAGGCTGCTCACCCCAGCAGTTCTGTAGACAGACTTCGCTGCCCACCGTGAAAACGGAACCAGGGAACACAGCCTGGGTTGACCCTCGTCACCTCTGAACTCCTCCTCGCTTTTTCAGACAGACACCGTTTGTATACTCCACCCACGAGAAAACTGAGGATCAAAGAAAACTTAAGCAGACTGCACACAGAGAGAGCAGAGAGCCACTGTGAACCCAGCCAGCCTAACTGAAACCCCGGGCATTTCATAGCTCGGTTTTTGTGATAGCGCCACCTACTGGGGATTGGTGAAGTGACTGTGTGAAATGCTGACGGGGCTGGGTGGGCTATAAATGGACCCCACCAATACTTTGTCTCTCCAGCCAGAGACCACCAGGCCAGAGCATGTCACATGCAAGTCACAATCCAAGCTGGCCAAGTGGCAAAGGACTCAGCTCTGAGTATGACAATTATGTGTACTTCTCAGATTGACTCCTTTCATGAAAAACTATGGGGTCCCGGTCAGCCATGATCAGTGAAGAGCCAGCTGGAGTCACAGAGGGGCCCAGGGCTGCGTGTGAGGTGATGAGCACCCTACACAGCATGCTCTAGTGTCATCACAATCGTCTTTGAGAGTGATGACCTCCGGACTCACACAGCACACACTCAGAGCAACCATAAGCTACCGTCTCTGCATTCTTGTTCATTCGCTGACTCACTGATGTGTATTTATTAATTTCCTGCAGCAGCAACAGCAGAGAGACATCCGATGACCTTTATGTTTTAGCTGGGGGAGAGAAAGGAGGAACAGGGGTGAGTGATAAGACCCAACATGGTGGTGCACGCCTTTAATGCCAGCACTCGGGAGGCAGAGGCAGGTGGATCTCTGTGAGTTCGAGGCCAGCCTGGTCTCCAGAGCGAGTGCCAGGCAGGATAGGCTCCAAAGCTATACAGAGAAACCCTGTCTCAAAAAAGAAAAAACAAAAAAAAAAAAGAAAGAAAGAAAAACAAAACAAAACAAAAAAAGAGCTAATGGACTAACTTCTCATCTTCTCACCCAGTGGAGCACCAGACCTGTCCCAGGGCCCCTTCCATCCGTCCGCATTCTCCTGCCTCCATCATCAGGGTGGCTCGAGACAGTTGGTCAAGAATGACTTCCTGCTGCCAAAAGAACTCGGCACAGACCCCTGCCAACTCCCTCCCCAGGAACAGAGTCCACATAGTGCTCTATTGGGTCCTCACCTGCTACTCCTGACCAAAGTAGCCAGACCCCTCCAGGGCCTAGTTTGCCCCAGCATGCTCCCAGGGGGCCTTCATCTGCCTGTCCATCCACAAGCACCCAGAGCCAGAACCTGGCATGGCCCTAGACACCAAAGATTTGTCACACCAGAGCCTTTCCTGCTGTAGCTGCTGAGCTGTCACAGGGGACGGACAGGAGGTAGCAGCGTCTCAGGCTTGAGCCCTACTACTCCACCCGGTGGAAGTGGTGGAAGTCAGTGGCTCCCTGTGGCCCTCAGTGTCTCTGGCACTGTGGCCTTGATTTTGTTTTGATGGGGTAAAATCCTTTGATTCCGAAATGCCATGTGGGAATTTTCTGGGGAGAGGAGGGGGAGCAGAGAAACAAAAGCCTGATTTTCGGGGCTTCAAAAGCCTTGTTATAAGCAGAAAATTTAATTTCCAGACATTTGGTTCTTTTATTCTCATCTTTGAAGAAGGCAGGAGATCAACAGAGGGCAGCCGTCCTGCGCCCCAGGCTCGGTGCACGTTGGAGGCATCTGGGCCTCAGACACCCTCGTCTTGGAATGGAGCAGTAAACAAACTGAGCAGATAAAGCTGGCCTGGGAGCAGGCCTGGCTCCCAGGCAGGGTTTTTATAGATAAAACAACAGGACAGCACTTAGAAGACATGCTGTGAACAGGGCCCCTGTGGGCACCCAAGTCCCTGCTCAGGAGCGAGCCTCACGCAGCAAGAGAAGGTTCAGGAATTCAGAGGTATCTCAGTATCTGCCTTCCTGCTGCCACCGGAAGCCTTCGGGGTTTCTGGATTTGGGTTCTTTGTTTGAGCAGGATCTCACCGTGCTGCATAACCTGTCGTCAGTTCATGGCATTCCTCCTGCCTGGGCCTTCTTGATGAATTTCATGTTACATATTTCACCTTTACCATGATGAATCAGTCCATCATCAAGAGAGAACTTTCTATCAGTCAAGATTAGGAAGCGATGGTGTCCAGAAAGGCAGCGGGCTTGAAGGGGATCTTTTTTTTAAGACTTTATTTTTTTTAATATTTATTTATTATATGTACAGTGTTCTGCCTGTATGTCTGCTTACAGGCCATAAGAGAGCACCAGATCTCATTACAGATGGTTGTGAGCCACCATGTGGTTGCTGGGAATTGAACTCAGGACCTCTGGAAGAACAACCAGTGCTCTTAACCTCTGAGCCATTTCTCCAGCCCCCTTGAAGGGTATCTTTAATCATGGGAGAAGGGGTATTGTGCATCAGAAATGACTTGGGGTGTTTTGAGGTGCTGGAGCAGAACCCAGGGATTCAAATGTGCTGGATAAAGCCCAGGTCAGGGTGATGTCCCTAACGGGGAGGCCTCCTGGCAGCTCTGGTGACCTAATCCAGATGCTCCTATTCCTGAGGGTCCATGGCCTTCAGTAAGTTGGCAGCTCTGGATACAGAGTCATTCATGATCTGAGGGCCCCCAGGCCATGCTGCATTTACCATCTGTGTTCAGTATGATCCTGCAAACAGTCAGTGCTCAATAAATACTCTAAAGCCAAAGAACCCTTTTACTGAAGTAGGGGACAAGGAGAGGGAAGGCCTAGGAGTTGGCAGGGGACATCATCGAGAGTCACGTTCACCAGTGCCAGGTATGGTGGCTCAAGTCTGTAAACCCAGCACTTTGAGAGGCTGGGGCAAGAAGATGGCCCACAAGTTTGCTACACAGCACGTTCCAAGGTAGCCTAGGATGTACAATGAGAACCAGTCTCAGAACAACAACAAAAAGTGTCACATTCTTGAGGTTTAGGGGTTCCAGCCTGAAAGGTTGAGGGGCCCCCAGGCAGCGAAGTCTTCACCACCAGACCCAGGTGCTCTCAGAGAGCCAAAGGAGGGAGGGTGTGGCACCAGCATGGTCTCAGGAGTTCCTTGGCAGTCGCCACCTCCGCAGGGCACCCTCCTCAGAGCTTCCCTGATCATACTCTAACTTCTTACCTTAAGGTCACAAGAGGAGGCCAGAGCTCTAGGCATTGAAGGGAAGGAGGGGGACTGGACTACCTCTCTCACTTGGAATGAGTTCTCTCTCAGATGTGCTAGGGACCTCCCCGTGCCTTCCTTTGGTCTGAGCAGGTCACACAGCCATGGCTAGCTGCAAGGGTTCAGGGAAGGGAAGCTTCATGCTGTCTTGAGAAGTTCATGGAAAGTTCCGTCCTAAACCCCCATAAGCCTGTAACAGGTGACGTGTGCACAGAGGGAGAGAGACGGCCACAGTCCTGGTGGCCGCACAGAAAAGAAAGGAAAAACAACAAACAAAACAAAACAACAACAACAAAAAAAGCTTGGCATTTTGGTTAGGGTTTCGATTGCTGTGATAAAACACCACGACCAAAAGCAACTTGTGTTTGGAAGGGTTTGTTTTCCTTGCCATTACACATCACTGTTCACTGAAGCAAGTCCTGGCAGGAACTCAAACAGGACAGGAATCTGGAGGCAGCAGCTGATGCAGAGGTCACAGAGGGGAGTTGCTCACTGGCTTGCTCCTCATGGCTTGCTCAACCTGCTTTCTTATAGAACCCAGGACTACCTGCCTAGGGGGTGGCACCACCCACAGTGAACTGGGCCCTCCCACATCAATCACTAATCAAATTGATACTGGACAGGTTTGCCTATAGACCAGTCCTACAAAGGCGCTTATTTTCTCAATCGAGAGTCCATCTTCCCAAATGACTCTAGCTTATGTCAAGTTGACAAAAAAACGGGGGGGGGGGGTTACACACAGAGACCTAGACGGCTTTTTCCAGCTCCTTGTCTGGTTACCCAGCTACTTACTAAGTCAAAGGGAGAAAATCGGATGATAAAATCTATCCCAGGGCCCAAGAGATAGCTCAGTGGGTAAAGTGCTTGCCACGCAAGCATGAAATCTTGAGTTTGAATCCCCAGAACCCATATGAAAGCGTATGTAGTAGTGTAGGGTCTACATCTCAGCACTCTTGCAGCAATAAGAGTGCTTTAGCAATATCCTGGAGACAGGATAGTCCCCAGAGGCTCTCCAGCCAGCTGTCCTGCCACACACAGTAAAGCAGTGTGTGAAATCCTGTGTCCATTGAGGTGGAAGGCAACAACTGACATCTAAGGCTTTCTTCTGACCCGCATGCATGTGTGACCACACTCTAACACATGGACACACAAGCATGATTGGTAATAAACCAAACTCCATGCCAAAACACAGCCCTTACCATCCTACCCATCATCCATGGCGCCTGGATGAGTAAAAGATGTCTCTTCTGGAATTCACAATCTTGAGTGTGGTGATATTTTGTTTATGATCTAATAAAGCTTACCTGAAGATCAGAATGCAAAGCTAGCCACAGCCATAGAGGCCAGACAGTGGTGGCACACACCTTTAATCACAGCAGCCACACTAGTTAGCCATAGAAGCTGGGTGGTGGTTGTGTACACCTTTAATCCCAGCACTAGAGAGGAGTATAAGGCAGGAGCTCAATGCAGTCTCAGTGAGCCTGAGGAGCAGTGCAGTTGGGAGATAAAATTTGAAGACATGATCGCCCTGTTGGTCTGAGCATTGGTAGAGGAGAGAACTCTCTAGTGGCTGGCCGCTTTGCTTTTCTCTTCAGCTTTAACTCCAATATCTGTCTCTGGGTTTTCATTATTCATGCTAACTTGAGTGATGGTCTCTGGTTGACTGTTAGTCCATCATTGTATTAGTGCTAACTTGAGTGATGGTCTCTGGTTGACTGTTAGTCCATCATTGTATTCGTGCTAACTTGAATGATGGTCTCTGGTTGACTGTTAGTCCATCATTGTATTCATGCTAACTTGAGTGATGGTCTCTGGTTGACTATTACTCCATCACTAGGCTCAGCATTTGAGTCAAGGTTGCATTTGGCTGCAGAAGAGACCTCCCTATGGTGACTGACCAAACAAGAACTTGATAGCTTTGAGATGGGGTTTGTGGGTTTTTTTTGTTTTTTTGTTTGTTTGTTTGTTTGTTTGTTTTTCTCTCATGATACAGGAATGATACAGGCAGGGAGTCCAATACAATCAATGTAGGTTCTCAAACAATATTGCTAGTGCCCCCTCTTCACAAGTTGCCTGCTCTGCTGTTCCTGGCCTGCGGTTTTTCGGTAGGCCGAGTGCCCTAAGGATGGGGCTTCTGAATCCTCCCAGGGGAGAAGCCAGGCTTATTAGTGCATGCTACACAAGAGGCCGAGGCAGGACAATCTCAGGACTATCAAGGCTAGCCTGCGAAACTTAATAAGACTGTCTCAAAATACAAACTAGAAAGAGGGCAGGGGACATACTGGGAGTCACATTGACCCTCCTTTAGGCGTCACATCCTCTCTGTAACTCCAGTTCCAGGGGATCCAACACCTTCTTCTGGTCTCTTGAGGGCACTGCACACAAGTGATATATAGGCAAACCACTCATACATGTAAAATAAAAAAAAAAATACATTTAAGCCATAAAATAGAGGCATCCATTCTCCACAACACAGGGCGGTACAGCCCCATGTTGGGGTTCTGAAATGCCTGCTTGTTGGGTACTTTTACCATAGGGGTTGGGGAAACAGCCAGAGTAGAGTTCCTTGGGCCATGTATTCTGCCTGGCTCTTGAACAGCCAGCCTAGAGTCATAGGGACTGCATATACACCAGGGCCTGTGTGCCCCAAATGACACTACATAGTCAGCATGAGGGCAATAAACACCCAGTTTCCAGAGAGCTTGAGGAGATTCTGAGGCCATTAGCATTAGCATCCTACCCAGGTCTCTGCCTGGGTTTGGTTTAGGGTATATGTTTTCTACCGAGGATCAGACATTGAAGCCAGAGATGGGAAACCCACAGCTGACTGCTTCCAAATCTGGGGCCCATCAGATCCTCTTTCAGATCCAGAGACCAAATTGCAGCCAGAGAGACAATAAGAACAGACAAGCTTTTGTTCTGACTAAACTGTTTTTTAATGGTTCCTTCCAGGCCAGCCCTGTGGAAGTCTCAACAAGGCAGCCATTGAACCTCCCTGCAAGTGCCCAGTCTGACAGAGCCAAGGCGCTGGGGAGGGCTAGGCCTTTGCTCCGCCGTGGTGGTCTGACCACAAGGGAGGCTGGCTCTTTTATTTGTTGTCTGAGATGAAAACAGGGGAAGGAGGGTGTCAGGCAGGCAGGACTGACCCACAATTCCCGTAATTAGTGCCTTCAAAGTGTCAGGAGATCTCTCACAGGCACACGGCACACGCACTAGCGTCTATGTGTGTGCTGCTCCACGACATGGGATATCTTCCAGGATGGGCATGGGTTTCCAGGGTCTCAGGAGTGAATCTGCTAATGGGGCAGGCTCATCACCTGCCCAGCCTTCCAAAGACACCAAGGGAGTCACCGTTCAGAACCTTTGCTTTTCATCTGGAGGCCACTGCACCCCGTGGGTTCAAGCAGAGTCCAGAAGAGAGGAAGCAGATAGACAAATGCAAATACTGGTTTAATAAGCGGATTGATTTGTTCACTAGCAGTCAAAGGCCCAGGCTGCGAAGCACTCCCGCAATACAATCCTGGGTGCTCTAGTCAAACATCTGAGATGAAAACTTGGGCCACAAGATTCCTGTTTCCAAGTCCAGGAACTTATGTCGCAGGCATCTCCAGAATTCAGTGCTGTCCCCAATGTGGGTCAGCTCATCTGGGCACTGCATCTCAGTGGACATGTGTGGGATGTGCTCACAAGCAGCCTACCACGGCCAGTCCAGGGAGAGACTATAGCATTGATGTGTAGGGCTCAGTCTACACTGGTGTTGGGCACAAGTATGACTCACTTGTCTCGCAGATGATATGCTCCTAGTCAAGTGCCCAAGACAAGCCCCAAGGCCATGTGAGTGAGATGCTGAGACCAGCTGCGTCTCAGCCACCTCCTGTCCTGAGCTCTCCCTGGACCACTTGGAGTCTTTAGATAAAGTCGGCCCAAAATGCTGAGGCACAGAGACCCCCCTGCTTTAGTCTTCTCTTCATTTTTAATTAAACAAGGATGGGATTCCTTTCCAGTGGCCACATGGAGTGCAGTCTCCTGGCAACCTGAATTAGTGTGTCCTGCCTGCCCCCATTGCTCCGCAGGGCATGACTCCATTTAAGCTGGTTGGAGTGACTCTGGAGCAAATGAAGCATCCTCCAAATGCTTCTCATGTTTTCCCTCTCCTTGCTGGTAAGGGCTCTTGTTCAGAGCCATCCTCCTTTTCCCTCGTGGTCAGCATGGAGAGACACAGTTCTCTTCATTCATTTATCTGGTGTTCTGTTTTGTTTCTCGAGGCAGGGTTTCTCTGTGTAGCCCTGGATGTTCTGTAAACCAGGCCGGTCTTGAACTCAGAAATCCCCCCCCATCTCTGCCTCCTCTGAGTGCTGGGATTAAAGGTGTGTACCACCATGCCTGGCTTGCAACGCAGCTCTTAATAGGTTCGGAGTTTGTGCACAGACTCATTTTCCTATTTGTTTATTCCCCTCTTTATTTTAAAAAATATATTTATTTAGTTTTATGTGTATGAGTGTTTGCCTGCATGTATGTGCACCACATGCCTGCAGTACCCACAGAGGGCAGAAGGGGGCGTCAGGTCCCCTGGAACTGGAGTTACAGACAGTTCTGAGCTGCTGTGTGGGTGCTGGGAATTGAACTGGAGCCCTCTGTAAGAGCAAAAGCTCTTAGACCTCCTTTTTTCTTCATTTCTTCTTTCCTTTCTCTTCTTCCCTCCACTTCCATCCCTCCTCCTCCTCCTCCTCCTCCTCTCCTCCTCCCCTTCCTCCTCCTCCTCCTTTTTCTTACAGCCATACGTACGATAGACAAGATAAATGCTATTGTTTTCTTCACATAAAAGAAAAAGGACTGGGCTGTGGAGGTACACACCTTTAATCCCAGCACCCGGGAGGCAGAGGCAGGAGGATCTCTGTGAGTTCAAGACCAGCCTGGTATACAGATGAGTTCTAGGACAGCCAGGGCTACACAGAGAAACCCTGTAGGGAGACACCATAACCATGTCTCCTAAGGGCTGGCTACAGGTGTGCCCGCTTGGGAGTCATGGTTGGTGGTCAATTTCCAGCGACGAGGACTCTCTAGATCCCTGTACCCACTGGATGATGACAGAGAGTCCAGCCGACAGCCAAAAGCCCTTAAACAAAACCCAGCCTTGACCAAGGAAGGCCCTGGATAAAGGCCACAGAAACAGAACTCAGACCCCCTAGAAGGTGACACCGGGAAGCTGCAGCACAGGAGGGTCAAGGTAACTCACACTCTTCGTCACAGGCTTCATGGCAATGCAACTCAGAGAGGGGCTTGCCCCCAAAGCCCACCCCCATGCCCACTCTGTGCACTGCAGGACTGACCTGCCAGGAGCAAGCTGCTAAGAAGACAGACAAAATCTCTGCTCTGAGTTGCTGCTGGGGTGACTGGTGAGAGAAAGGGTAGGGAAATTTTGGTCGTGGTTCCCTGAGAACTTTCTGTGGGCTTCCTGCCTCTCCCAGCTGGCAAGATGCGTTTGTAAACCCTGAAGGCCAAGATTCAGACAGATTAGGGTTCACGTTGGACACACGTCACTGGCTGGCCATGTGACTTTGAGTGAGGCCCTTAACTCTTTCTAAACTCTGTCCTCCTGGCTGGGACATCCCAGCTGATGGCAGTGCAAACCTCAGGGGTGGGGGTGGGGGCTGCCATGGGAATTCATGGAGGAGGAGGGTGTTCAAATGTCATCTGTTTTAAAACGAGGAAAAATTAAGGGTGTTAGGAAAATAACTCAGTCAGCAAAGTGCTTGTAAACAAGTGTGAAGCCCTGAGTCTGAGTCTCAGCACCTACTAAGAAAGGGAAAAAGAATAGGCCAGGGCAGTGGCCCACACCTGTGATCTCAGAGCTGGGGAAGAGGATGCAGGAGGTCACTGCGGCTGGCTGGCCGGAAACCGGCGAAGCCAGCTGAATTATCCTACTCCAGCTTCAGTGAGAGATCCTGTCTCAGTAAGCAAGATGGAGGCTGGGTGTGCGGCTCAAACCTTAGTCCGCACTCGGGAGGCAGAGGCAGGCGGATCTCTGTGAGCTCAAGGCCAGCCTGGTCTACACAGTAAGTTCCAGGACAGCCAAGTTTGCATAATAGAGAGAACCTGTCTCTAAACAGGAAAGAAAAGAAAGAAGCCAGGCAGTGGTGGTGCATGCCTTTAATTTTAATGCCAGCACTTGGGAGACCAGCCTGGTCTACATAGGAAGTTCCAGGACAGCCAGGGCTGCACAGAGAAACCCTGTCTTGGAAAAGAAAGAAAGGAGGGAGGGAGGGAGGGAGGGAGGAAGGGAGGGAAGGGAGGGGAGGGAGGGAAGAAGAGAGAAAATAAGATGGAGAAGACTGAAAAAGACATCTGATGCCAATCTCTAACCTCACATATGTGCCCTTCACCCCACATGAACATATGAACATGTACACACACACACACACACACACACACACACACACACACGTAGGGGGCAGGGGACGGAGCCAGGCCTGTTGGTATGTGCCTGCTAATGAGGCAGAGGCAAGAGCACAAGATACATATTTTATTTCCCAAGTGCAGCAAAGTTTAAGGTGGTTGCACCTGCCACTCCAGCTGTGCTGGGAGCAGCCGTGGATGTTTCCTTTAAGATGGCTGCAGTGGTACATGCTTGGGGTCCCAGTGATTGGGAGGCCGAGACTGGGAACTCCTCGGGATTAAGGCTAGCGTAGACTGTACAGTGAGACCTTGTCTCAGAAATCAAAACAAAGCAGATTCTCACATTAAAAAAGGTGAGGGTTTATTGTAGATACAGATATATGGGAAAAGACATAGCATGGAAATGCTCTGGTAGCATCCATGGCTTCAGACATCCAGGTTGGTCTCCACAAAGCCCCCTATGGGGTGGGAGGGACAACTGTCTCCTCAGGCTCAGTTCCTTGTCACCACACATCAGTGACAGCTTCCTCAACCCCTGTGCCAGGCCAGGTCACCCTCCACACTGAGGTCAGAGGGAGCAGAAACCAACATGAATTTCCTTCCATTTGCATAGGATCCCACACTCAGCAGCAGCTCTCAGAATGGAAGGGCCAGGCTTCCTGACACAAAGAAAGTAGTTCTCATCTATCTTTGTAGTTCTCCACCTCTCCTCTGAGCCGTGCCCAGGCACACCATTCTCCTGCCTCCTGTGTTGGGCCGGCTCCATTGGACCTCTTTCTCCCTCTCAGCTTGGGGTCTTACTGTCCCAAGCAGCTTTCTGGGGGAGCTTTGTCCCCACAGTATCAGCTGGTCACCCCCACAGGCCTATGAATCAAGAATCTGTCTCCTTCCTGGTAAGTCCTGGGGAAAGGGACGGCCTTCTTCCCACCTCAGGTCCCCAATGGGACCTCCAGGCTCTAACCGGGGAGCAGTGAGATGGGGTAGGCCTGAGCTGATCCTGCCAGCTGAGTGAAGTAATCGCTTTGGAGAAAAGGGGAAAGATTGATCTGGTGCCTGAAGGTGCAGGCTGCAGGCCACAGACAGAGGCAGGTGAGCATGGCCAGACCAGACCGCATGGGAGAAGTGGACGGGGGACCCTGGCAGACTCTTCCATTCGGGGCCATGGTGCTCCTACACCTTTCAGATTGTTGCTCTGCCTCCCTCCCTGCAACCAGGCAGGAGAGGAGAGTGTCACCTTCCACGGCTTCCTTTTCTTCTCAGAAGGCCAGACCCTGTCACCCAGCTGCCTTCAAAACCGCCAGCTTCACCACTAACACCCGTGATGACGACAAATCCCCAGCGACACACAGGAATGGCTGGGGTGGGGACGTCTTAAAATTACTTGCACACAAATTACATTCCGTTTGGAAATTAGGCAGGGAGCCACGTTCCCCAAGCTATTTGTACCACCTCCATAATCTTAAGTGGGGTGTTGGTGCCCCACCCCACCATGGACAGGTTCTGCTGGTGGGAATACACTTGGAAGCTGAACTGGGGTGTTGTTCACAGAACTTACCTGGCATGTGTGAGGCCATGAGTTCAATGCCCAGCACCACACAAAGACATAAAACAGATAAATATTCCTGAAACTCTGGATTGGCATATGAGCCTCTAACAAGTGATGTCACTGTACCTCAGTTTCCTCTCTGTGCCTCAGGCTCCATACCTGTCAAATGGGTTGTAGACAGATACAGGTTCATTAGTAGCTAGACAAGCACTTTAGACATGCCTAGGACTTGGTTCCTACTGTATCGTTTGACCAGGGAGTCTGCCTTTCCAAAAGGAATTCCAGGTTTTAAGGCGACAGTCAAGTATGTTCGTGCTGCAAGCATTTGGGCCCACTGGCCTCCTACGCACTGAGTGGGGCCTCACCAAGGGAGTCTCCACAGCTAGGACAGAAGAGCTCAGTTAGTGATGTCTGATGGTTGCCATGATGTCCGGGAAGTTGGGAGTTTCCCACAGAAGGGAGGTGACTAAACAGTGTGTGTGTTCTGTTCAGTTCTCCTTTAAAAGCCATCATCGGGGCTGGGGAGATGGCTTAGCCGGTAAAATGCTTGTTACACAGGTATGAGATGTGAGTTCAAATCCCAGAACCCACATTTAAAAAACAAAACAAACAAACAAACTGGTTATGGAGGTGCATACCTGTAGTGCCAGCGCTGAGGAGGCAGAGACAGGAGATACCTGGGGTTCACTGGCCAGCCAGCCTAGCCGAACTGGTGAGCCTCAGGTCCCAGGGAGAGTTTTTGTGTTTGGCATCTGAGGAATGAACAGATGAACAGTACCTGAGAATGACTCTAGCCTCCACAGGAAGTTGTTACACACACACACACACACACACACACACACACACACACACACACACGCGCGCGCTCACATGCACACGCTTGCACGCATGCACGCACACACACGCACGAGAGCACACACACATGCACAAAGGCATACAAGCACTCGCAAGCTCACACGTCGTCACCATCATCATGACATCAGGAGGACAAAGGAATGCAAAGGAAATGTTCCCAAACTGCTCAAGCTTTTGCGAAAGGAGTTTGCTCCTTCCATTCATGTTTCAGCATTTATTTATTTATTTATTTATTTATTTATTTATTTATTTATGTTTCAGTATTTCTATGACCTTCATGATCAAGCAGATTTTGCCTGTGGGAAACAATCCAGCCCTGTGCCTATGGAGGGGGCAGGGTGAACTGTGGAACCCTGACCGTGGGCTCAGAGGTCACATTCCACTGCAGTGACCTGGAAGGAGCTGTCCCGCGCTTTTCAGAAGGAATCTTGGAGCATCTGTGTGGCTTTCTGTGGGTGACCCGAGGCTTGGGTTGGTGCAATGATTTCTGAGTCAGAGATGTAGGCAGTAAAACAAGAGGGGCTCAGATGTTATGTCAGCCCCTTTGAACTACCACAGAGACCACAAACTCCTAGGACCAGGGATTGGAGTGTGGCTGCACCGAGGTAGGAGATGAGACAGTGGAGGGATGCAAGGCCAAGGTGGCCCCAGACCCCTGGAGCCGCCCAGTCCCCTCCAGAGCCTTCTTCCAGTTCAGGGTCTATGAGACAGACGGCTGAGCTGCTGTGGTTGCTCACACAATTAGAGTTGACATAACCCACAGCAGGGGACAGGCGCTGTGTGCTGAGCATCCCCCACCCCACCCCACCCCACCCCCCAGCAAGACTGAGGTGTTACTGCTAGCTTCCTGCAGCTAGCAACCTGATAGCTGCAGGTGCAATCTGGGATTCTACAGGTGGAGGTAGGAAAAGCAGAACCTCCAGGCCAGAGCTACCCCCCTCAAGAAAAAAGGGGGAGGAGGGGGGAGGGGGGAGGGAGGAGGGAGGGGGGAGGGAGGGAGAGAGGGAGGGAGGGAAAGAAGAAAAACACTATGCCAGGTATGGTTCCGTGGTGGAACCCTTGCCTAATTGCCAGCACCCCTAACAACAACAACCACAACAGACCTCCAGGACCTGTTTTTACACCATAGTTACTAATTCAAAATTTTCCCTGACCTGAATAAACAAATCAAAAGGTGTTTCCTGAAACTTGGGGCACAGAAACCAAAATTTTCTGGAGCTGGCTCTAGTATGAATGAAGTCCTGCCTAAGCCTGATTCCTGGCCATGTAAAAATAAAATAGAATAAAAATCCTGAAGACATTTAAACAATCTAACCTGAATAACATTTGAACATTTCTGGAGTGTTTTCCAATTTTCGCAAATTGTTTAAGTTGCGCTTAAACTCATAATAAGTTGACATAATCACAAAACCAACCAATGAATGAAACTACTACCACCACACAAGAACGTCTTCTCTAGAGAAGCTGGTCATAGATCGTGGTGATTTGGTGAGAAATGGCCCCCAGAGGCGCCTGTGTTTGAACACCTGCTTCCCAGTTGGTGACACTCGTCCCCTGTTGGGGGTTGTGAAGCTTTAGGAGGTAGAGCCATGCTGGAGGAAGGATGTCACTGAGGGTGGACTCTGAGGGGCTGTGGTCTCACCTCACTTCCTGTTTCCCTTCCCCTCTCTCCCCTCCCCTCCCCCTCCCACTTCTCCCCTCCCTCTCTCCAACTCTCTCCCTCTCCCTCTCCCTCTCCCTCTCCCTCCCCCCCCTCTCTCTCTCCCTCTCCCTCTCTCTCTCTCTCTCTCTATGGAATGTGATTGGCCAGCTTCCTGCTTCTGCTGTTAAGTCATGTCTTCTCTCTCATTAATGGACTCTAGCCCATAAACCATAAGCCAAAATACCGCCCCAACATTTTTAAAGTTGCTTCTGATAATGATGTTTTATCATGGCAACCGAAAAAGAGCTAACACAAAGATTCATTTTATTGTGCAACACACAACACACGTTTTCACTGGGTGGCTTCTAAACACCATGCCCTGCTCAGCTATCTAGGTCCCAGGTGTCTTCGTGGACTCCAGACAGCATCTAGTACCTCTCAGGACTTCAGGTTTGAACTCTTATTTTAAAATGAATGGATAGACGGACAAATGAATGGGAATGAGAACTTTGTATATACTTCTTTTTGTTCTTGTATTTTTTTTTCTTTTTGGCTTGGTTGGGGTTTTTGTTTTTGTCTTGTTTGTTTGTTTATTTGTTTTTTGAAGCCACATCTTACTGTGTAGCTGAGGAGGCCTGGGGCTCACTATGTAGCTAGCTCAAGCTTCCACTCAGGAGGCTAGAGCCTCCTGCCTCAGTGCCCATAAATGCTGCAATTGCCAGCATGCACTACTGTGTCTGCCTTGTACATGTATTGTGTGTGTGTGTGTGTGTGTGTGTGTGAGAGAGAGAGAGAGAGAGAGAGAGAGAGAGAGAGAGAGAGAGCACTTGTGTCTGTGCCTGTGTGAGTTTGAGTGTGTTCGATGCTGTGCATGCATGTGTGTGAGGTCAGAGTGCTATTCCTTGAGTGCTATTCCTCGGGTCATGTACCTTGTTTTTGAGATCAAATCCCACGCCAGCCTGGAGTTTGCTGACTAGTCAGTAGCTGGCCACTGAACTCCTGGGGTTCACTGGTCTCCCTCCTAGCACTGAGATTACAAATGCATATCACAATGCTTTTGGTTTTTGCTTGAGTCCTGAGGTTGGGACTGGGCTTCGTGTTTGAAAGGCAAGCATTTCATCACCTGAGCTGTCTGCCTTGCCCTGTACACACACTACCAATGCTGAGAGTCTGCCCTATGCTTCTGAGGTAGAAACCTAGGAAGTGTGCTCTTTCGATGAGGTGGGAAAGAGAACCCACTTACCCTAGAGATGATGACAAAACACTTAAAAAAAAAAAAAGAGTTGCAGAGCGGTGGTGGCGCACACCTTTAATCCCAGCACTTATGAGGCAGAGGCAGGAGGACCACAGGTTCAAGGCCCCCTGGTCTACAGAGCAAGTTCCAAGACAGTCAGGGCTACACAGAGAAACAGTGTCACGAAAAAAAAAAAAAAAGAACAAAAACAAAAACCCTCAGCCAGGTGGATTTCAGGGTCATCTGACACCTTTGCAAACTTTGAAAACAGAAGCCATGGGAAATAAAGTGGGTGATAGGTGATGAGAGAGGGACAGATAGGGGCAATCAAAGAAAGCAAATGTAATAAAATGTCATAGACCCTCAGGGACGGGATGGGACAGGAGAGTTTGAGCCACACAGTTTTTATATCTCGGAAACTTTTCATGATCAAAAGGAAAAACGCTGGTCTTGTTTATGGAACAGATCTCAAGGTGTGGTCGTGCCCCGGCACATGCCGATGTCTGTCTGTTCATTAGCTATGACTATAAAGGGCACAGGAAATGGAAAAAGAAACCCCGAATAGCAGCATGAGGCCTCACCGCCCTCGAAAGCCACCAAGATCCATGGTGCCTCCCACAGAGGCTCCGGGGTTCTACAGTGGGAGGAGGAGCCTGTGCCCTGGAGCTGGAAATGTCCCTAGACAATGACTAGGAGACTCCTTCCTTGCTGGATCTGAGGTCTCTCATTTCTCAAAGGTGGAAGTCTCTTCTTGGCAGAACTGTCTTCTTGGAAACCACCAACCTGCTTTTGACAGCAGGTTTTGCCTGGAGCTCTTGTTTCCATCTCCAAGCCTGGTGACTTCTCCCCAGACACACTTCAGCTTGGGTGTCACTTCCCTCTTGAAATCCTGACTGACTTCTGAGAGGAAGTCTCTGAAGGTAACACCCTTCGGATTGCCATGATACAACTCAACCTGATGGTCTGTGTAACTGATCGTCAGCTGCCCACCAAGAGAGACAGGAGACTCTGCAAGAGGAGACCTGTCCTCCGAGTCACCAGAGCCAAGCCCAGTGCTCACCATAAATGTTCACAAAGTGGTCAAAGCATAAGAAGCAGCCTTGCAGAAAAACAGGAAGTGCGCCTCAAAGACTCAGAGACCAGGGTCAAGGTGTGTCTCTGGCTGGGAGACTTAGGGACACAAGCTGACAGCATGGCAGGGAACCAGCCTCAGATACTGCAGGGATCAGAGCAGTGGGACGTAGGAAAGGCTGCTATGAAGCTGTCTTCGGAAAAGCTATCTGGAAGCTCGGCTATCTAGATGTGCTTGTAGGGATGTGTCCTAGTACAGCTACAGTTTGATATATGCCTGGGAGACGCCTGTATCAAAGCTGGGCTTATTAGTTATTTGTCTTGCTGCTATAAACAAAAACTTGGGTTTATTTTGGCTCGCTACTTGAGTGTACAGCTTAACATGGTGGAGAAATCATGGCAACAGGAGAATGAGGCAGCTGGTCACATGGCATCCACAGTCAGGAAGCAGCTGGTCACATGACATCCACAGTCAGGAAGCAGCTGGTCACATGACATACATGATCAGGAAGCAGCTGGTCGCATGGCAGCCACAGTGTGGAAGCAGAGAGATGAATGCCGGTGCTCCGCCCACTCTCTCCTTTCTATGCAGTCCAGGGTCCCAGTGCTTGAGATGATGATGGCCCACCCTCAGGATGGGTCTTCTACCTCAGTTGCCTCAGTTACCAAGCATGCTCAGAGGCTCGTCTCCAAGGACAGTCAAGGTCCTAGAAAGTTGAAAGTCACTAGTAACTCTCATGGCACTGTTTACTGAAATGGATGGGGCAGCTTTGTAATTCGATAGCTCTACTGGGCAGTGAGGAGGGGAGACCCAGTTGGAGGAAGCAGGTTACATCCTGTGAGCCTCTTCCCCCGCCATGGCAGTTGCATCAGAGAGACGCCTGCACTGGCTGAAGGGGAAGGGGGTCAACGTAACACACAGCCCTGGGGTTTCCTTTGTCACCTTCAGGAGACTTTTTCCCAGCAGAGCTGCTGAGTGCCAGGCATAAGCATCTGTCTGACCTCCATCTTCTGACCCCTGAGAGAGGACAGGACAGTTGAACATCTGGAGACAGGCTTCCCTCCATCTGCTACCTGGGACTTTGGTCACAGGCACCAATATTTGTTTTTCCTGTTGACCCTGTTTCAATGGGTTGTCTGTCCCCTTACTGGGACCCAAAGACAAACATTTAATAGTCATTGTCTGACTTGGTGACAGGCATGCTCTGCTCTGAGAAACGCATCCTCAGGCCACTTCCTGTGTGGGTATCAAGGCACTTTCCACACCTGGTGTGGCCTCTTACACTCGAAGCTGCCCAAGACCATCTGTCACACAGGAGCCCGCCACCCACAGAAAGGTTGCATGACCCCTTGCTTATGCCTCCCTGCTTTGCTCCTAGTGTTCTGAGGTGCTGTTGGGGAAGCATCCTAGCCCTGGCTCCCAGGGAAGGCCCTAGCAAGCCATGGAGGCCCACTTCCCAACACACATCCAACTCTTGCCTCTGGATTCTGTCTATTCTCTTTCTCTGTGTATAAACTTGTTTCCTGTTTCCCTGAGATGGGGAATCATGGACTAGCCAGCTCAGGCTTGCTTGGGGTGTGGAACTCGGAGTCAGACCACACACACACACACACACACACACACACACACACCCGGCACATGGGTTCAGCATCACAGTTATGTGACATGTGACCCTCCCTGAGACCGAGTTTCCTTTTCATCACACAGGGATACTGATTCCTTCTAAATACCGCACACACCAACCTGGCCCACGGGAGCCCAGTCCTTCTGTTAAACAGAGCCTCCTCTCTCCAAGACTTAGCCCAAGTCCACTGCCCACACCCTCACGCTGACTTGGGAGACCCAACTTGGCACCAGCCCTGGCCATCTCCTCTGGGAAGTTGCCTGCAAACTCTTAAATGTTGTAGCTCACCCCCCCCCCCAGGACACCCACCACAGTGCCTGCTCAGTCAGCCTCTGAGACCACAACACCACATCTGGGAGGTTCAAAGGCAGGGCCCAGTAATGACTCCCCTGTGCTCAGCGGGTTTCAACTTGCTGCACAGAGAAAGGAGTGCCTTGTGTGTGTGTGTGTGTGTGTTGGGGGGGCGCTGTCAGCCTGGCCCTTGGCTTGGGGACTCAGTATGTGGGACTGTAGACTGTACTAGCTGGCTTCTGGATCCCTGGACTCCAGGCTTTTAAAAACAAAACCAAGGGACCTGTGCAGAGTATGCTTGCCTAGCGTGCAGGAAGTCCTGGGTTCAATTCCCAGCACTGGGGGCAAAACAGTCTTAAAACAGAAATGAAGCCTCGTCCTGTGTGTGTGTGTGAGGGGGGGAGGTGTCCTGTGAGGAAGGCTTCTTAACCCTGAACCCACTCACAACCCCATTTTACCCAAGAATTTTTTCTGCATGACCTCAGGTATATAGATATATAAAAGGTAAACAAATCAAATGTTTGTGATAATAAATCATAAATAAATTTATTTGGGGACTTAGAGTCGGCTCAGCAGTTAAAAGCATGGACTGCTCTTCCAGAAGACCTGAGTTCAGTCCCTAGCACCCTTGCCAGGTGGACCACAACTTCCTGTATCCACAGCTCCAGAGCGATCAATGCCTCTGACCTCCTTGAAGACACACACATAGTTGAAAAATAACAAATATAAATCTTTTTTTAAAAAAAGAAATTACTTGCTGGGCAGTGGTGGTATAGGCCTTTAATCCCAGCACTCGGGAGGCAGAGGCAGGAGGATCTCTGTGAGTTTGAGGCCAGCCTGGTCTACAGAGTGAGTGCCAGGACAGGTTCCAAAGCTATGCAGAGAAACTCTATCTCAAAAAAAAAAAGAAAAAAAGAAAGAAAAAAGAAAATTACTTAATTTTTAAAATTCTTGATATGCATGAAATTTTACTATTCACTAAAGACCAAATAAAGTAATTTGCATGTTTGTGACCTTATTTATTTTTACCTGTATAATTAAACTGTAGTGGAGTTTTTTATATTTAATAGTGGAGGATGCAGAACATCTTCAAGGTTTCTCAGAACTGGCCAATATTTTTATTTATAATCAAAATAAATACACACACAGCATAAAATGACAGGGGACTCCTGCCTGGCTAGACTGAGGCTATGTTCCCGTTGGGGGTGCCTGCTGCTAAGCCCATGTCCCCTTGGGGGTGCCTTTATTGCTCTGCTGTCTTACCTCACCGAGTCTGGGCCACATCCCCAGTAGCCTTACTTTACAGTCATGGGAACTGACAGAGAGGGTCCTGGGGAACTGGACCAGGAGTTGGGGACAAACTGGCTCTGGCTGTGTGGAGGTAGAGCCCTCTTGGGCCAACTGTTCCCCAGTCCAACTCCACAAGGGAAGAGGAAGACAAAGCATGGTGTCCGCACCAGCTGCTGTAACCTGCTCTCCCTTGACCACTGCTGGTGTCCTCATGTCACACCATGCCCAGTCATTAGCATTTAGTGGACAGATATAGAATGGATGGAATAGATAGAAAATTGAGAAATGGTGACATAGATGATAGAAGACAAATGATATGTAGACGATAAATAGAAATAAACGTCAATAGATGATTGATGAAATGATCGTCAATAGATGATAGATAGAAATAACCAATAGATGATAGATGATAGGTAGACTGATGGCACACAGATGGCAGATAAATGACAGAAATAGATGATCAATAGATAGATAGATAGATAGATAGATAGATAGATAGATAGATAGAAGATAGAGGTGTTGATATATTATTTATGATTTATTAAAGCTTACCTGAGGATTCAGAAAACAAAGTCAGCCTCAAGATATAGAGATCAGGCAGTGGTGGCTCACACCTTTAATCCCAGGATTCAGGATTAAGAGGTAGACGGATCTCTGCTAGTTCAAGGCCATATTGAGCTACACAAAATTGATCCAGTCCTAAAGAGAAACAGCTCTCACAAAGATGATCTCAGCACCTGGGATCACACGCCTTTAATGCCAGGACTCATGGGAGGCATTTAAAACAGGAACAGGGTCTCAGAGCTGGCATTCATTCTCCAGCCACACTGAGGATAGGAAGGCCCAGGATTCTCCAGCCATGTTGAGGAGAGCATAGCCATCTGGGATTTCAGTCTCAGACCTGGTGAAGAGCTCATGGATCAGTCCTTTCAGTCTGAGCTAGAGGTGATAGTGGCCAGCTGCTTTGCTTTTCTGATCTTCAGTTTAAACCCCAATATCTGTCTCTGGGTCTTTTATTTATCGTGTTACAGACAGACAGATAGATAGATAGATAGATAGATAGATAGATAGATAGATAATGCACAGAGAGATAAGAGATAGAGCAATCAAAGGGGTGGAGAGAGACAGGCCAGGAGCCAAAAGGGTATACTTTCTAGTTTCTTTGAAACATGTTCTTTTCTTCAGTGGGAGAAGCAATAAGAAAAGCCTCAAATGGAATACATGTGTGACTTTGTCACACTCTGGTGCCACTACATTGCAGCAAAGGTGAAAGGGATTTGGAACCAGCACTGGAAAGACATAGCCACAGGAGGTGGGGGGTGAGGGCGGGCAGGTTTGGGAGTAGACTCCTCTCAAGGCAATACAGGTTGTGAACAGGGACCAGCATCCAGCAGAGGCCACAGCAGTGACACTCCTCACAGCGGCCTGGGTTGGCATAGCATTAAGCCAGAGTCCACAAGTTCTGTGTGGCCTCACACATGGTGTCACCTCCTGTGAGCAGAGTGTGAGACCCTTCACCCTGAAATGGAGCTTCCACAGATCAGGATGCCGATGCTGGGGCCCTTGGCTGGACACAGAGCAGGAGGCGCATCCTGACAGGTGCCATCCACACTGGCTGCACACGACACAGGAGAGTGTAGAGTTGCAGATTTGGGGTAAGGAGAGAAAGAAAACAAGCGTGGGTGCAAATCATCTCCCACCCTGAGTCACAAGACTCAGGAGCCCTCGGGAAGCTACAGCTGCAAGCTGCTGGACCAGACTGCCAGTTTTGACTGCTGCCTCCAGAAGCCTCCAGGGAGCCTGGTGGTGACTTCATTAGCATCTAGCTCTTTGCTCCAGAGCGAGTCCACTGTGCAAGGTCCAAGTTGAAGCTAGCCAAGGACATCTACAAAGAGAGCTGGGGAGGAATTGAAAAGCAAATGGAGCCAACAATTCATCTAAGCAGGTGATGTGACAAGGTCAAAGGATACCACCTGGGAGCCCTCCTCCAGTCAGGTACTTCTCTGTCCCCTTCATTGGCTGATCAGATGAGAAGGTTCCCAAAAAGGACGTGGTTGACCCATGGTCTGTGGTCCTCAGGACTAAGGTCTCATTAGCTGGCCCCCAAACATGGCTTAGAAGCCGAGGGCACAGGACAGAAACATAAGTTCAGGGAGCTGATGCAAACTCTTCCAGCAATGACCAGGGCACCCCACTCACAGACCCCTCTCCTTTTACCAGGCCCTGAGACCCAAGACACCTCAGCTGCCAAAGCCAAGTCTGTCTCTTGCCACCAGCAGCTGAGTACATGGCTTGCTTGGTGGGGACCTAAGCAATCCTTCCCAACTGGAAAGAACATCCCAATTCTCTTAGTGAGACCTCTGAGCCAGGGTCTGGCTCTTCCTGCTTCCCTGGCAGTATAGCTGCTACAAGCACAATACTGTGGCCAGTAAGTGCCCCAATACCACTCCACTCTGGGGGGGTGGGGGGGAATGTGGTCCCAACACAAAATCCTGTTCCCAGGTAAATTTTGCCAGAGGTGCGCCTACCTGTGCGTGTGTGTGCATGTCTCCCTAGAAAGTGGATAAACATTGAAGCTCTGGAGACAGGCTTAGATTCAGGTCTCAGTGCCCCTCCTTTCTTGCTACAGACTCTTACTTAGCCTCTCTGAGCCTCAGTTGCCTGGTAGGTGAAATGAAAGTAATGAAACCCTGACCTCAGATGTCCTTCCAGGGACTCACTGATGAGCTGAGGCTAGTAAAGCTGACATGGGGCAGGTGTCCTGACCACAGTTTGGGAGCAGCCACCATGCTACAGAGGATCTGTGTCCTAGCAGCTCCCTGCTGGTATCTGTCAACACCCACAGGCGCAGTGGGGAGAGAGTGGTAGGCATGCCCAAGGCCCCAGGTTCAAGCCTCAGCAAAGCAAATGTTAGAATAAAATGTGCGCTCCTGTTTTTATGAGCTGAGGCTCAGGGAGCCCAGGGAGCCTGTGCTGGCAGAGTCACAGATGCTTCTAAAAGGCAATTTCTAACTTTCTACCTTTTTTACCTGATCACTTAAGAAATCACCCCTGTGGCTAGAGAAATGGCACGTAGAGAGGAGCCTTCCCAACATGTTCCTCTATGCCGTCTAGGCTGTTCCTCACACTTTGTCTTGCTGAAGACTTGTACAACTAATTTGACAACTTCCATTTGAAATGCAACCTCCACTTGCCTCAGTAACACACACCTCTAATGCCATGACTTGGGAGGCTGACAAATGGTTGTCAGTTTGAGCCAGCCTGGGCTACAAAGCAAGGTTCATATTAGCCTGAAAACAAAACCAAGCCCACAATAATGCAAAATCCCAAACCATTTACTGTTATGTAATCAGATTCCAGGTACCTTGTGAATGGTCTGAAACTGGTAGTGGTGGCTGGTGTGCCAGGGGGTGGCCTTTCTCCACCTCTCCTGGCCTCCTTGCAGGCCTTCCTGACACTCTGCACGGCTCTCTGTGACATTCTGGTCAGTGTTTTCTTAGACGTCTCATTAGACCACACTGGAGGGGACCTACCTTGGAGGCCCAGTGACCCGACAGTCTACTTCCAGGAAAGGGAAGGAACGTCAACCATGTGGGTCATGGTGGAAAGCCCCATGTGAGTGCCATACAGCAGACTCAGAGCATCAGGAGCTGCAGGTCTGAGAGGAAGGAAAACCAGGGGAGGCAGAAGAACAAAGAGGGCCTTGCCCGGGAGGTTGCCCCCAAGAATGAGCAACCTGGGTCAAGCCAGGACCAGGGCAGGGCAGTCCAGGAGAGGGTTAAATGGACCAGATGTGGATTCTGTTCGCATCTTTTCTAGGTCCACTCCCGTGAATTTGATTATAAAAATCTGTTGTTTTTTTTGTTTTGTTTTTTGGTCAAAAGTGACCTTCAGCTGCCTTCATGATCCTGAATTTTATGAACTGGACAGTCAGTTTAGGTCCTTGGTTTCAGAGATTTAGAATGAGTCCCCCCCAAAGTACGCCCGTGAGAGTTAGTGTTATTGTGGGGTGCTCACCAGAAAAGACTGCTGACATGGGTTTAAGCTATGTTTGTTTATCCAATAGAAAGTCTTTATTAGCCAGCCAGCAAGTACCCTGGGTGATCAGGATCCTATGTTGCCTCAGCTTTTCTCAGGGTGAGCTTTTAAGAAAAAAAAAAAAATCAAAAAACAAAAACATGTTCTGGCTTGATATACTTCAGTTAACAAGAACAGTTAGCCAGAAACAGAACTACAGAAGTAAAAAAGCAAGGTTAGTACATTCAGGGGCTTTCCCAGAACTTAGACTTTGATGGATTGGGCCTTTGTTTTAGTTTTGACAGGTGGTAATGTCTACATGCTGGGTTTTACAACCTGAATGGTACTTCCACCGTGGAGTTGAAGGACTCCTGGAGGCTCAGGCCCCCAGGATTTCCACCCTTTCATCCATCCACCAAGGCAGATGGCTGGGAAAAGACCTCAAGCAACCACGGGACATATATCTTATAGGGCAGCGTAGAGGGAGTGTCTAGGGGTACGCAAAGTCTCAGGATTGGTGTGCCTCAAGGCTTGGAGGACTTGCCCTGTGTTGATTGGTCAACTGGTTGTTATGGCCCATAGGCCCTCCCAGGGCGATTGCTCTTGTCTGTAAAGCACATCCAGAGCCATAAAGCATAGCCCTGCTAGCTAACTTCTGATTGGTTCCTTGCCTGGAGGCAGGCATCTGACCTCCAAGTGATCAAGGCAAGTTCCGACAAGCACGTGTTGGGCTGTTATGGCTGCCAAAACGGGGAGCTGGCCCCTTTAGAGTCAGCTGTGCGACATCTCAGGGTCTACTAAGTTCTGGGGACTTGTTACAGTGTCAGCTTGACAGGATCTAGGATCATCTGGGAGACACATCTCTGGCCATGCCTATTCGGAATTATACTTCTATGGGGGATTATCTTTTAAAAATATTTATTCATCTATTTATTATTTATTTCATGTGCATATCTGTGCAGCACTTGGGTGCCTGGTGCCTACAGGGGCCAGAAGAGGACACTGGATCTCCCAGAACTGGAATTAACAGACAGTTGTGAGCTGCCACGGGGTGCTGGGAATCAAACACAGTCCTCTGGAAGAGCAGCCAGTGCTCTTAACTGCTGAGCCATGCCTGCAGTTCCAGTGGGCAATTGTTTTAATTGATGCGGAAAGATCCTTTTTAATTGGGGAGGGCCATTCTCTAATCCTGGATTGTACAAAGAGGGTTAACCAAGGCGCACACACATTCGTCCCTGATTCCTGATTGCCGGTGTCACGTGACCAGCTTCTTCATGCTCCAGCTGTCTAGAGTTTCTGTGACTGACTGGAACTACAGGATGAAATAAGCCCTTTCTCCCTTAAGTTGTCTCTGCGGGGGTGTTTTATTGTAGCAACCGAAAAAGAAACTAAGACCCCTTCCTAACGGAGTCTGGGGAATGCTCAGGGGGCCACAGGATGGAAAGGACTCGGCCCAGGAAAAGCTGCGGCTAGCCTTTGCCAGCCACGCCGGCCGGCCGCAGCTTGCTTGGAGCAGAATGTGTTTTTCTGGTTCTGTCTCCCGGCATGGGGCCGGGAAGCCGCCTTTGATGTGCAGGTGTTGTAAGCAGCTGCGGCAGGCACACAAGCTCTTGGCTACTCTCCCCAGAGCGAGGCAGGATGCCTGCAGGGCAGAGGCAGACGCAGCTGTGGGCAGAACACTCCTCCCTCCCCTCACCTTTGTGTGTCTAGGTGGGAAGCCCTGCCGGGCATCCTGAACCTTGAGCCTCTCTCCTAGGAAGTGCAGGTTCAGATGGCTTTGTTCTTTGCTGGCTGTCATCTCCTCCCTAGACCTCCACCACCTCAGGACCTTTCTCTACTCGCCCCAGGGAGAGAGGCTGCTGCTTCTGCGTGTGTGTGTGTGTGTGTGGGGGGGGTGTCTCTGTGTGTGTGTGTCTGCCTGTGGGTGTTTGTGTGTCTGTGTGTGCGTGTGTCTGCGTGTGTCTGTGTGTCTGTTTCTGTGTGTGTGTGTATGCGTGTGTGTGTGTGTGTGTCTGTGTGTGTGTATGTGTGTCTGTGTGTGTGTCTGTGTGTGGGGGGGTGTCTGTGTGTGTGTATGTGTGTCTGTGTGTGTGTGTCTGTGTGTCTGCGTGTGTGTGGGGTGTGTCTGTGTGCGTGTGTCTGTGTGTGTGTGTGTGCGTGTGGGGGGTGTCTGTGTGTGTGTGTCTGTCTGTGTTTGTGGGTGTCTGTGTGTGGGTGTCTGTGTGTCTGTGTGTGTCTGCGTGTGTGTGGGGGGTGTCTGTGTGCGTGTGTGTATGTGCGTGCGTGCGTGTTTGTGTGTGTGTGTGTCTGCAACCGACCAGGTGACGCATGTTTATCTCCAATGGACCACCGGGAGCAGGAGTCAGTGTAGCCCAGGAGAGACCAGCCTCCCTCCTTCCAGGCTTCCATCTATCAGTCCTCTCTGGGTGATAGATGGAAGCTTGCCCGGGGGCTCTCATCTGGAAGGAAAACTAAAACAAAAAACCACCACCGAGTCCTAAGGGCTAATTCGACCCGGAAGAATCCTACTTATAAAATGCTGATCCACTCTGAGCCAGACCCCTGTAGGCTCAGGGGATTTGATACGAACCTGACATCAAGATCGCCCTCTTGGTTTGAAACTCCACCTACTGGTTGCTCAACCTTGCACATAGGCTTCAGCTTCTGTGAGCCTGAAAACGAGGATGGGTTTTCCTTCTAGGATTTTGACGCATTTTAAGTGTACCTTTCTCTTTCTCCTGGTCAATTTAACCGAAGGCTCACCTGCTTACACTCGGTCCCTGCCTCTCCTTGGACTGTGAGCTCCCTGAGGACCGAGGGCTAGCATCCCCATTCCTCAGGAAGCTGCACTGCTTAGCCCAAGGGAGGCCACAGGAAGCAAGCACTGTGATAACTAGGACAAAAGACCCTTAACACAAGGCTTGTGCTCAGAGACACATGCGGTTGTTTCTGCTCAGAAACTAGTTTGAATCTAAAAAAAAAAACTAGGCTGTGGGGTCTGTAGTCAGACGGCTCTGGGGTAGACCCCAGCATCCCATCATGCACCTGGTGTCAAACCACCAATTATCCCACTCTCCCCTCTCTGGTCCTGAGAGTCGAGGGTCTTTCACAGGGCGTCGGAAATCTGCCTTCTAGAAGGCTCAGAGAGACCAGAGCAAGAAATGACTAACCCAGTCTGCAAAGAGAGCAAGCCATAATCACTCTCCAAATCCTTAGGAAGGAAAAAAAGTATTGAAAGGTTCAGGCATTATGCTGGCCTGCCCCTGTTACCTGGTGGAATCCACTCAGGCAATACCCTGGTCAGCCCAAGGTTCCATGGGAAAGAAGTCTGCACGCAGGTGCAGAGGACCCCTTTAAAAGATAGGCCCCTGCCCATTTATGCTCTCCCGCTCTCCCTCCCTCCCTCCCTCCCTCCCTCCCTCCCTCCCTCCCTTCCTCCCTCCCCCCCTCCCTCTCCCCTCTCCCCCCCCCTCCCTCTCCCCTCCCTCTCTCCCCTCTCTCCTCCTCCCTCCTCTCCCCCTCCCTCTCTCCTCCTCCTCCTCTCCTCTCTCTCTCTCTCTCTCTCTCTCTCTCTCCTCTCTCTCTCTCTCTCTCTCTCTGTTTCCCCGCTCTGTCTCTCTATGGCAACCGGCCATGGCGGTCCCCATTCTGCCGCGCCTTATAATAAACTTATAGTCAATATGTCCCTCTCAATATTTCTCTTTTCTTCTTTTTAAACAAAACAATAACAAGTATCCCATTTTCAGATAAACTCTTTGTTTTATATTTTAAAGGATCCATTTCTTTTTTAAAAATATTTTTATTTCTCTATGTGTGTGTGTACTACATGCATGCAGGAACCCACAGAGACCAGAGGGCATGAGGTCCCATGGAACTGGAGTTTTGGGGCAGTTTTGAGTCCCCTGGTGTGTTCTAAGAACTGGAGGAGCTAGGCTTTGGTGCACTAAGGTTCTTAATTGGCGAGCTTTCTCTCCAGCCCCAGAAACAACTTTTTGGATAAAAGCAAGTCCCAAACATTATTCTGACCACAGTAAAACCTTTAATCCCAGCACTCGGGCGGGGGAGGCAGGGGGAGGTGACTGCTCCCACTCACACACACCCCAGGTTCAGGGCCGTCCTGGTGAAAAGTTGCAACTATTGTTCCCCCCAAATGACTCCCCAAAGGGGTTTGCAAATGTTATTGCCCCTGAGTTATCCGGCCCTCGACGCTGGCTAGATCTGCACGCGCCAGCAGCTCCGCGTGCTCCCGGGCTGCGCCTGCGCGCTCCGCCCGCGCGCCTGCGCACTCCTGCCCGCGCGCCTGCGCACTCGGCCCGTGGCGGCGGCGCGTGGTGCAGTGCGCACGCGCGCGTGGCCAGAGCGCGGGAAGGGTCGCGGGCGCCGGGAGGGAAGCGTCGCGGCGGCTGCCGTCATGGCGTTCGCGCCCGCGGGCCCTGAGGCCTCGTTCTTCGACGCCCTGGAGCGGCACAGGGCTGCCCTGTTGGCCGCGGAGAAGAGAGGCGCAGGGGAGAGCCCTGCCGGGGCCGCGCGCGCACGCCCGGCCTCGAGGTACAGCCTGAAGGATGGAGGGGAGGCTCGCGCCCGCCGGCGCCTGAGGAGAGCGAGCCACGCCGGAGCCCGGCAACCCCCCCCACCCCCGCCTCCCTCCCGCAGTGCTCGACCCCTACTTTAAATTAACAAACGAAGCCCCGCCGAAGCTTGCGGTACACCCGGCTGTTTTCCAGAATGTTCCAGGAGCAGCCCTCCACCCTGCTTCCTCGGTTCTCAATATCCTTCCTAGTCAGGGACTCTGGGGTTCTATTTGGGGTTTTAGGGGTTTTTTTAATTTTTAATTTTTTTTTAAATTATGAAAGCCAGACAGTGGTGGCGCACGCCTTTAGTCCCAGCTCCCCGGGTCCAGCCTGGGCTACAAGAGCGAGTTCCAGGACAGCCCGGAAACCTTGTCTTGCATATCGAAACAAAACAAAACATATTATGAAATTATAAGTGTGGGGATTTTTTTGTTGTTGTTGAGGGATAAGAAGAGGAAAGAGAAAAATGTAAAGCTCTCTAAACTAGTGGGTTTCTCAGATACAGCCAGGCCATCAACATTTTAAGGGATTTATGATAAGACATTTCTCTTGACCTGTAGGCAACAGATGAATGCATTTAAAGTGATTTATTTAAAACTAACTACTCTCCTACCACCCAAGGTGGAATTAACTACAGAAAAATGCATTTATATGATTCACAGTTTTCCTTTGTCATTTTTCTAGTTTGTCACCTGTTTGTATCTTTTTTTTTAAGATTTTATTTATTTATTATGCACACAACATTCTGCTTCCATGTATATCTGCACACCAGAAGAGGGCACCAGATCTCATAACAGATGGTTGTGAGCCACCATGTGGTTGTTGGGAATTGAACTCAGGACCTCTGGAACAGCAGTCAGTGCTCTTAACCTCTGAGCCATCTCTCCAGCCCCTTTTTTTTTTAAGATTTTATTTATTTATTACCTGTTTGTATCTTAAACACATTATTTTAAAACCCAAAGCAGCCACCCAAAACCCCACAAGCAAACAAATGTTATAAAAGGATTTATTTTCTAGGAGAATTTAGGACAAGAGAAAGGAGATGGTGGGAAACCCTGTTGACAACGAAGCTGTGTATTGAGCTCATTAAGATGTGGATATAAAGATGTCTCATTATATCTTAAATTTATTTTCAGTATTTTTCCCAAATTGTTCCAAGCTTTGAAAAAGTAACAAGTCGTTAGTCTTTACTGTATTAGAAAATACTAAATGTTTTAATAATTATTTTCTGATCTACTTTTTTTTCAGTGAAAACATTGAAGACTCTGTGGACATTATAACTCAACATTTGCCCACCTTCTATGTTAACTTGGTTCCCCTTTCTAGGCAATTTGCCAGTGTTACTTAGAACGACAATTTTTGGAGCTGATGATTTGTGAAATTAACAGCCAGCTGACAGAAAACTGGGTTCAGTCTTGATATTTTGTGGTAAAGTGGCATAGTTTAAGTAGCCAAGACAACCATTTAGTACAGAACTCACAATTTATTCCTTTCCTGCAATCGATTAATTTTTTCCTTTTGAATCACCAAAACTTAAGGATGGTTAATTTCTAAGGCATGAGATCAATTAGGGCAGTAAGCTACAAGCCGCTGTGTTCGTGTGAGTGCATGGGTGCATGTGTACGTGTGCGCACTCGAGCTTGTCAAAGCCCGACCACATCATCCTTAGTTAAAATATTCAACAACAGTATTTCAAGCCAAGTCTGTATTAAAGTCCAGTTTCATGGAAGTTATTGCAAGCAAATAAAAATGCATTTGTAAGTTACATTAGCTCATCGTTAATACAAAAAGGTTATTTGAGAGATGAATTAATAGGCAAATCTAATCTCTGAAAGTAACTACTGTAAACACAGTTGTCTGAATGTTTGCTGAGGTCGGAGTATAGTAAGAGAGATGGTTATTGGCATAGATTTCCAACACCTGTAATTCTTGAACTTAGGAGACCAAAGTCAGGGTTGTGGGTCTGAGGCCATCCTGGACTTCATGGTGAGTTCCAGGATAGCCTCAGTTACCTTGTGAGACATTGTCTCCAAAAGCAAGACAAAAACAACAGAAATCTAGTGAAATAAATAAGTCGTGCCAGGAGGTGATGGCACACACCTTTAGTCTCAGCACTTGGGTGGCAGAGGCAGATGGAGCTCTCTGAGTTCAAGCCTGGTCTACAGAGCAAGTTCCAGGACAGCCAGGGCTACACAGAGAAACCCTGTCTTGGGGGAGAAAAAAAAAAAAAAAGGTTGTATTGATCTGGGAAACATTACATGCTACAAAATCAAATCACGGTGTGTTTATTGTTTCAGTTCTGAGGTTCTTACATCTATAGAAAACATTATCCAAGACATAATCAAAAGCTTGGCAAGAAATGAAGTCCCTGCCTTCACAATAGACAACAGATCGCGCTGGGAAAACATAACGTGGGCACTTCGCAATTTATTTCTTCATTTTAAAAATATGTGTGTGCTTGCCTCTGTGTGTGCATGGGCGTTTGCGTGCTCGTGTGTGTGTGTGTGTGTGTGTGTGTGTGTGTGTGTGTGTGTCTGAATATGCTTACAGGTGCCCATGGAAGCCAGAGAGGGTGTCAGATCCCCTGGAGCTGGAGTTACAGACACTGTGAACCACCTGATGTGGGTGCTGAGCTCCAGTCCTCTGTAAGAGCAGCAAGCACTCTTAACTGCCCAGCCATCTCTCCAGACCCTGAAGTTTACTTCATTGTTTTATTTATTTATTTGAGAGAAGGTCTCACTGTAATGCCCAGCTGGCCTGTAACTCACAATGTAGACCAGGCTAACATCGAATTCAGAGATCTGCCTGCTTCTGACTCCCTAGCACTGGTATTAAAGGTATGTGCCTGGCCAGGTGGGCAGTGCTGGTACACATCTTTAATCCCAGCACTCAGGAGGCAGAAGCAGATGGATCTCTGTGAGTTCGAGGCAGTCTAGTCTACAGAGCGAGTTCCAGGACAGCCAGGACTACACAGAGAGACCCTGTCTTGAAATAAATAAAAAAAAATAAATAAATATAGAAAAAAATATGTATGTGCCACCATGCCTGGTCCCTGCAGTTTTATTTTAAAATGCAATATCTATGTTGTTATTTCAATTTGTTTTAGAGTTATAGTCATATGTCATTCTTTTCATTCCCTGTACCTGTCCCATAAAAATTAGCAGGTTTACAAAATCCATGCACCACAGAAGGGCTGTGTGAACTGAATTCAGTGTAAAAGATAACGCCAAAACTGAAAGGCTGTGTGAACTGGAGTCAGTGTGAAAATGAGGCCAAGACAAGGGGGCTATCTAGAACCACACTGAGGGAGGGGATGGCTCAAAGTCTCTTTGCCCTTCTGAAAACAGCAAATGTAGAGCCATGCTTCTCAGCACTGGGGAAACACCCTGGTTCAGTTGTCCTCCACTCTGCAAAAGCAAGCCATTGCTCAGGCAGCTGCAGTCAGTGCTGACATGCAGGCCGCAGTGCACGCACCCTGAACATAGCACAGGGTTCAGGCCTCATCTGGCACCTTTCTCCAAGTTCTCCAGCCTAGTGACAAAGGTTTGGCACAAACAGTCAGACTCTGTCGAAGTTACAGGGGACAGGGCCTAGGGAGACCTTTGAAAGTGTTATTTGAAGGTAATATCATTAGCATAAGATGGATACTTGGGCAGTGTGTCTGGAAAGATGGATTTCACATAGTTTCAAAGCAACTGCTGTATGGTGTATTCTCCTGGCGTCTTCTGCCACCGTTAGGAAAGCCTGGGAGGTTCAGTTTAACACACATCAGTAGTTCACACAGTGTTAATTTGTGGGTAAATTGAAATAAAATATTCAAAAATTAGTACTAAATTGAACCGGAATTTTTTTTGTTTGTTTTTTTTTTTTGTTTTTCGAGACAGGGTTTCTCTGTGTAGCTTTAGAGCCTGTCCTGGCACTCGCTCTGGAAACCAGGCTGGCCTCAAACTCACAGAGATCTGCCTGCCTCTGCCTCCCAAGTGCTGGGATTAAAGGAGTGTGCCACCAACACCCGGCGATCTGAATTATTAACTGAGAAGGAATAATGGCAAAATAAGTAAAATACATAATAGCAAAATATATGTAAGTATTCCATACACACTGTCAAAATACATAATAGCAAAAAAAGATAATAGCAAAATATATGTCAGTATTCCATACACACAGTCTTCCCCCAACAGAACGATGCACACACATACACCATACCTTTGCTAGCCAGTTTGAACCTTCGGGTGTCCTAAGCTCCCATGCTCACATAGAGAGGAGATGTGGGAGATGGCTGAGCGGCCAAAGTGCTTGCTGTGTAGCAGCAGCAGCCGTGTTAGGCTGCCCAGCAACCCCATAAAAACAAACTCCAGCATATGCCTGTAATCCCAGGGCTGAGGATGTGGAAACGTGGATCCCTGAGGCTCACAGACCAGCCAGCCTATGGTGATCAGTGAGCTCCAGGACAATGAGACAAAGATTGTCTCCTAAAACAAGATGGGTGGTGCCAGAACCCAGAACAATTCTCAAGGTCAACCTCTGGCCTCCGTGCATGTGTACATGATATGCAGAAGGTCATACCAAGTGTGTGTCCAGGAATTAAGTCTTTCCCATTTTGTTCCTTTGTTTTGAACCAAACAACAGGTTTGAAGATTCTGTCGGCCTTCAGTTGATACCTCAGTGTACCACAAGAAAAATCAAAAGTGACTCACCAAAATCAGTTAAAAAATTTGGTAAGTTAATCCTTCATGGCATTGAGTCATCAACAATAAATGAGTTAGCTATTTCTAGAGCTTAGCTGTTCGTAATTGGATGTCTTCACGTGTTCTTCAATAGGTACCTTGTCCTTAAAATAAATCTCTAGGCTGAGGGGTGGTGGCACACTCATTTAATCCCAGCACTGGGGAGGCAGAGGCGGGCAGATCTCTGATTTTGAAGCCAGCCTGGTCTATAGAGCGAGTACCAGGACAGCCAGGGCTGTTACACAGAAAAACCCTGTCTTGAAAAAACCAAAACAAATTTCTAGACTTGTCGTTGTCAGTAACACTGGAAGCGAACTGCCACTCGAAGGAAGCATGCTCTAGGTTCATGTTCAGGGGAAATTACTCTGATTTGCTGCCAAGAAAACCCTTGATTTTATTCTTTACCTAACCCTTCTCTTTTGGAAAGATAATTTTAAAGCATTATAGACACATAGAGGGGACAGTTAAAATTTTTGATAAAAGTATCTTTCAAATTAATGTGAGAGAGAAGCAAATTGTTCCTTATGTCTTATTTTCCAGCTTTGATTCTGAAAATACTATCCATGATTTATAAGCTAGTACAAAGCAACACTTACGCAACCAAGAGGTAAACATACTGTTCTGGCAAATTCATTCTCAATAATGCAGTGTGAGATTGAGTTAAATTACCTGTTTTAAAATTTAATGTGGGTGTTTTGTCTGCATGTGTGTCTATACACCACATGCCTGGTGTCTGAAGAAGCAGAAGACACTGCCAGTTCCCTTGGAGCTGGAGTTACAGATACTTGTTTGCAGCCATGTAGGTACTGGGAATTGAACCCAGGCGCTCTGGAAGAGCAGCCAGTGCTCTTAACTGCTGAGCCGTCCCTCTTAGAGCCCCCATTAACTTTTAAAAGATGCTTTGAAAAGCCATGAAGCCTGGACCCCAGGCAGTTAGTAGCTCTCCTCGTATGCTGTGTTTCTTGCAGTAAGTGTCCTCCACATAGTACTCTATGCTTGTCACAGTCTGGGGACATGGTGCTCATTCACAATGTCACCTCACATTTCCATAGAGACATATTCTACACTAACAGCCAACTCTTTGGGAACCAAGCTTCAGTGGACAACATTATAGATGACATTTCCTGTATGCTGAAAGTGCCCAGGAGGAGCCTGCATGTGGTGAGCCACTCCAAGTACAAAATACTGATGCAAAGCAAAACGGTAGTTGCCCTTAGTTCCAGAGCAGAGGCAGAGGCAGGCAGCGAGACCTTGTCTGGGGGAAAAGTGCACTCTGTCCTCTTTTCATGTCATTTGATAGTGTATTTTCTCAACACAGCCTTAACCGGTTTCCAGTATGTTCCTTTGGACCTTTTCAGATATTTTCATTTCCCAAATGCCCTTACATGCCTTCCACTCGCTCCACCTACCCAGATTCTGATCTAAGCTACAATACAAATAATATCTTACGAGATGAGCATGAGGAGAGGCTGGTAGCGAAAAGTATATTGATGGGGATGGCTTCAAACATGTTATTCTTTCCAGTTATCGACATCCAAGGGGTTGATTGCCGGCAACTTGAGATACGTGGAGGAAGATGGTACCCGAGTGCAGTGCACCTGTAGTGCCACGGTGAGCCGTTTCTGTCTCTCCTGCTCAGTGCCGCACAACCCCTTCCCTTGTGAACTGGATTTCATTCCTTGCTTTCTTGTGTAATTTAGAGACAAGGTAAAATTATTTCTAATTGTGTGAATATGCGTGTGATGCATGTGTGTGCTCACAGGTGCGTGTGGGCCCCAGCACAAGTGTGGAGGTCAGAGGACCACTTTCAAAAACCGCTCCCTCCTGTCACTATGGGTTCCTGGGATCAAACTCAGGTCATCAGGCCTGTGTGGCAAGTACTTTTACCCACTGATCCATCTTTCTGGCCCCAGAGATTTTAAAATAAAATTGATGGGTGAAAAGGTGTGTGCTTTATGGGGTTCTACACCAAGCATGCAGTTTTCAAATATGCTAATTGTCATATCGAAATAAACAGACACAATTCTCTTTTAAAGTGTGCTGATATTTTCAAATAGTGTGTGGCATGGCCTTTTTGGCATGGCTATTTACATAATCTGTGTGGTTCTGAAATGAACACATTTCCTCCCCAAACCCTGATGCTGCACTAGAGCAGTGATGTGGGTGGGCGGATGCTCCCATCAAGATGGGGCCCGGCGGTGCTGCTGAGGCCCCGCATCGGGACACTTTTGTTCATCCTGTCTGCTGAGCCACAGCTGTGCAAAGTTTCCACAACCTTCCCTGCTGGGGAAGCCACTTGTGTCTGCTTTCCTAGGGTCTGTCTGTTCCTCACTGAGCGACAGTCTCTAGATTACCCAAAGAAAACCGAAAGCATATGCTTGTGGTGACGAATTATAAAATGTAGTTACACTTACTTTTTATTTAACTTACAAACTGCCTGTTTTGTTTTTTCTTTTTAACTTAGGCTACTGCTGTGCCATCTAACATCCAAGGGATCCGTAGTATCCTTCAGTGGGAAGACTGTTTAAACTGGAATGCTGTTTCAAAGAGCTTTGCCTTCCTGTTGTGTAACAAACAAGTTAGACCATAGAGACAAGTAGCCACAGGCCCCTTGCTAGGGCTTTCAGGAGCTCACTGTGAAGCAGAGACGGCACCTATATACCTGGGTGAATATAGACATTGGGAGGCAAAATGAAACCTTTTGCTGTAGCTGCCTTTGAGTCGAGGCATATGGTACTGTAACGCAGCGGTGACTGAACTCAGATGCTATGCCTGCAGTTTCTCAGCCTTAGCCCCACAGATCTCATCACAGATGCAAAGTTCCTGTTAATAGTAGAGAAGGATGCAACATTTCAACGGCTCCTGGACGACAACTTCTGCAGCAGAATGTCCCCATGCATCATGGTCACGGTAGGACATTTGCCTCACTCTATCACTGTGGTGCTGGACACAGTTCCAGCAACATCCGGGCACCACATCCCTCCCTGTGCATAGAGTGTGCACCGTGTCCTCTCTGTGCATAGAGTGTGCACCGTGTCCTCTCTGTCCATAGAGTGTGCACCGTGTCCTCCCTGTCCATAGAGTGTGCACCATGTCCTCTCTGTCCAAAGAGTGTGCACCGTGTCCTCTCTGTGCATAGAGTGTGCACCGTGTCCTCTCTGTCCATAGAGTGTGCACCGTGTCCTCTCTGTCCATAGAGTGTGCACCATGTCCTCTCTGTGCATAGAATGTGCACCATGTCCTCCCTGTGCATAGAGTGTGCACCGTGTCCTCTCTGTCCATAGAGTGTGCACCGTGTCCTCTCTGTGCATAGAGTGTGCACCGTGTCCTCCCTGTGCATAGAGTGTGTACCGTGTCCTCTCTGTGCATAGAGTGTGCACCGTGTCCTCCCTGTGCATAGAGTGTGCACCGTGTCCTCCCTGTCCATAGAGTGTGCACCGTGTCCTCTCTGTCCATAGAGTGTGCACCGTGTCCTCTCTGTCCATAGAGTGTGCACCGTGTCCTCTCTGTCCATAGAGTGTGCACTGTGTCCCTGTCCCTGTCCATAGAGTGTGTACCGTGTCCTCTCTGTCCATAGAGTGTGCACCGTATCTAGTGTCACAGAGCAGAAATGTCCAAGGTGCTTATTTCAACATCCTTAAACCCAACTCAAGTTCAGATGAGGTTCTCTATTCTTAAACAGCAGCAATTTCCCCAAATGGGCTTTGTTTTCTTGCTCCTCTGTGCCCCCCTCCCGTCCCCCCCATTCCTAGTTCAGTGTCTCTCCAGGGCTGTGGGCACTGACAGGGCTTGCCGTCCTTCACATGACTGTATCCCAGGTGATGCACTGGGTCAGGCTAAAGGAGCTTCCCTTTCCACAATGCACAGGGACAGTGAAGGACACAGGTGGCTGTGTGACACCAGTGGGACTACAGTGTGGCTCAGCTAATGCAGTACTCAGCCAGCAGCAGCTAGCCCAGAAATTCGGCAGCAGGGAGAGTGAAGCAACATGTGTGCCTCTCAGAGTAGCAGCCTGGGGCCAAGACCTGATTCTCTGTCTGCTAAGTGTGGCCCACTTCCTAGCTGTTAAGAAGCTGTCTTCTCACTGAGTGTTCACAAGGAAGGGAAGAGCAAGACACAGGCAGGAGAAAGTCTTTCAAGGTCCCTTATGTAAGGGTTCCATCCCATTTGGGGGAGGCCACCCTTCTGCCTCTATTCCAAAGCCTCACCTCCTGAGCCCTCACACTGAAGGGTAGTGTTCTGACAGGAATTTATGTGACACAGAAGCATGGCTCTACTAAAGGTAGTTAGCTTCCTGTGGTATGGTATGTGAGGAGAAATCCCAGGAACTGGCTACAGGAGGGAAGAAAGCTTGGGGTGCACGCAGATGGGGGCTGCCAAGTAAGAAGATGGATCAGGATCCCTGTCTCTGATCTCTGATCACTCCACACAGCTGTCAAAAACCTGCTCCTCAGAGAAGAAAGCTGCTTATAGTGCTGTGCTTTGTTAGAGTGGCCGGAAGTGCAGCCTTAGCATAGCTAGGAGAGAGTCCCATGAGGAGAGGAGGTGTAGGGCAGCTGGGGGAGCCTTGTAGACCTAGCCAGTCCCACAGCAAAAAGATAGGCTCACAGGAGGCTTACTAGGGGTGTGTGGCAGCCTGTGGGGCAGATGGCTTCTTGTAAGGTTTGGACTTACCTCAGTGTGTGTATGGTAGGGGGTGGGGACTGAATGAAGGACACTTGAGAAGGACTAGGTGACTCCTGATTGTGGGGAAGTCTACACGACCTGTGGCACCTTACTGCAGCGGCACCGCTCAGAGCCGCAGGACAGACACAAGCACTCAGCTCTTGGTGAGAGAGTTCCAAGTGCGGTTTTGGCATGGACTCTTGGGGTGATGGCAGGAAATCCTAGTGGTAATCTTACGTGAAAGAGCAAAGAATCGATCTAGAAGATGAAGGACAATCTGTAGGTGTCTGGTCCATCTTTGCTGGCATCATGTGGGTTCTGGTGATTGAACTCAGGTCATCAGGCTTTATCTGCTGTGCCATCTCACTGGCCTTCCCCCATCTGCTATTTCAGACACAACAGGGTGAGCACTCATAAGTGTGTAAGGCCTTTATTCTCTCTGGTCCTGAAGAGATGCTTCCTGGGGGTGGGGACTTCAAACAGGCATTCAGGAAGCAGAAATGTGAACATACAGGGCTCTTCTTGTTGAGTACTGTACATTCTCCTTACCATCAACCTGGAACTCAGGGTGTGGCACACTTATCAGTGCTGATGAAATACAAGCAGAATGTACCCAGACCGTCCTTGTGAGGCCACAATGCCTGACTCTGTCTGCTTTCAGGGAAAGGGCATTCCAGATCTGAACACGAGGCTCCTGGTGAAGAAGCTGTGGGACACATTTCATATTCCTGTGTTCACACTGGTAGATGCTGACCCACATGGTAATCTCTCCTGGACTATTTGGGATGACAGTCCAGTCGTGACTGAGTCATGCTGTCACATGTTTTCTGCTCTTAGGACATTTGTTCAGTGTGCTGTATGGACTAGGGGGTAGCTCAGTGGTGCTCAGTGTACTGTGTGGGCTAGGGGGTAGCTCAGTGGTGTGGCACTTGACGAACATGCATCATGCTTTAGTTTCAGTCTCCAGCATGGTGATCAGTAGAGAGGCTGTAGTCATTTAAGGCAATGTTTAATATATGGAATTGAGAACGTAGTTTTTCATTGGTAATGTCCACAGAGCTAAGCTTTTAGATGTTAGATGGAGATTGTGAGTGTGGATTCCATAGCTGTGGTCTGAGTCTAACCTTGGAGCTCACTCTCAACAGGCATCGAGATACTGTGCGTCTATAAATATGGATCCATGGTGAGTACAGGACGTTTCTCCCTTCTCCACCACATCTGTTACAGTCGCTGGCTTTCCTTACACCCCTGGTAAGCCAAGGCTCTCCAGGATTTCCCAGGGGAAGTGGTGATCTCTTCCAGAGCCCATCTGTGCTTCACTGGTGTGAGCCCAGCCCCTAGCATGAACAGCTACCCAAGGTAACAGAGAGACGAGCTGCCTGCAAGAGGCACAGCCATGCTATCTGAGCTGCTCCTAAGGAGCATCAGATAGGCCACAAGTGTCGCATGCAGTTTTGACTTTGCCACTGTGGTTCCCACAGTGACAGAAGGGGAAACATCAAGTCCACACTGGAGCCAATGGTGATCAAATTCCACTCTTGAAAACCTGTAGAGCTACAAATCCCAGGGTCCCGCCAGACTGCTGATCCTGCATCTCCAAATGAGCCCAAAGCTCAGCCAGGTTCCTAGCAGAAGGTGACGGAGCAGGGAGGGAGGAAGTGAGTGTAGGCCAGAGGTTAATAGAGCCGTGGTCCCGACCACCTCACCCTGCTTCCAGAATAGAAAGCCAGGGCCCTGCCCAGCTCACCTGACACAGCTCTGCTCTTTACCTCAGTCCATGTCTTTCGAAGCCCACAGTCTCACCGTCCCAACTATCAGATGGCTTGGTCTCCTCCCTTCTGATATTCAAAGGTAAGATATCTCCCTGCAGCATGTATGGCATGCCTGGCATCACTAGAAAATCCCTTGCTGACTGAGTCATAAAGTACATTTCTTGAGGATTCTGTTATTTATATAGTTAATGAAGGCTCGGCATGAGGGCGCACGCCTTTAATCCCAGCACTTGGGAGACAGAGGCAGGTGGGTTTAAGACCAGCCTTGTCTCTATAGTGAGTTCCAGGACAGCCATCAATACTACATAAAGAGGCTCTGTCTCAAAAAAAAAAAAAAAAGACAAAACCTCAATGAATTTAGTTAATGCAAGGAGAGGCATTGGAATCCTGTGCTCAGAGGACTGAGTCAGAGGCCAGCCTGAGCTTCAGAGTGAGACTCTGCCTCACAGACTGTTAATAAGTGTGAGGCCTGGGATGGAACTAATTTCAGTCCTGATCTTGAATGTTCTAACTTTATAGAGTGATCATATCTTAATATCAGAGTTTGGGAACTTCCAGCACTTCAAGTTAAGGGTCATTTGAGGCAGGACCGTTCTAGATGACTGGTGATTTTCTGCCTACAGCTATGACCTCTCCCCAGAAACCTCAGGGTCCTCTGTTCCTTTGTCATCTGATTTCTGCATACAACAAAATGTGATCACTTTTGTTGTTATAAATGAATACATTTCTCTCCTGTAACAGCTCCAACTCCTGAATTTCAACTCTCCCTGTGCCAGCATGTGCTCAGGCCATCCTCACAGCTGCTCTGCCGAGATTGTAGGTGCAGGCACATCAAAGGGTCCTCTGATGATTAAGCCTTTACCTGAATCTGTGTGTGTGTGTGTGTGTGTGTGTGTGTGTGTGTGTGTGTGTGTGTGTGTGTGTGTGGCTTCCCCTGCCTTCAATAGGGTCCTTAATTTGTTCTTCCTGGAGAATGAGCTACTTGGCCCTCACCATGTGGGGAATACATGTGAACATGTGAGTGCAGGCACTCACAGAGGACTGAAGCCTTGGAACCCTAGGCTGGAGCGACAGGCAGTTGTGAGCTATGCAATGTGTATGCTGTAATTAAACTTGGGTCCTCTGCAAGAGCAATATACACTCTTAAGGACTGAGCCATTGCTCCAGACCCTGCAACACCCTCTTGCTATACTCCTTTCCCTGTGAAAGGAACTTGAGTGTGTGTGTTCGGGATTTCTGGAGGCAGTGGGTTGTCTTGGGTGTAGATGCCTATTCCCCAAACCTGCGGACCATGAAGCTATGGACTTAGTAGGAAGGAAACACCCCCCCCCCCCGGAGTTTTGAATGCTTCCAGAGAAGGAAGCAGAATTAAACCAAGCAGTTACTTGTTATGGCCACAATCCCTTAGAGTGACCTCTTTGCACAAACACATTTGGGACAAGGAACCTGATGGCTTTTAAGGCAGAGGTCTTGGAGGAACTCTAGCTATGGCTCCTAAGCCCCTCCGGTGTCCTCAGAGCCACTCCAGATAGATGCATGATCAAAGCAAAGAGGTTGCAAGGAGCAGCACTAGAGTCCCTTCAGTCAGCTGCCAGGAGCTGCCCCTGGCACATGCTCGGGATTATGGGAACATTGAGGAAAGCTGAAATGAGAGTTTACCTGGAAACCTCGACTTGTGACTTCCAAAGCAGGTTACACCATAAACTCAGATCTCTCTACTGTTTTCAGACTTCAAACTAGATAAGTGTGCATCCCAAGTAAGAAAATAATATACATCCTCAGGCACTTAGTAGGATTGGATCAAGCGCTTAGTAGGCAACCACTTCCTGATTTCTATGTGTCGGCCACTGGCCACTCATTGCTGGAGCACACAGCTGCAGGAACAGAGAGCTGGGCTTTCCACACTAGCTCTGCTCAGGGCACTGGATGTCAGTGCTCTGTTTAACAGGCAGTGTCTCTCTGTTGTCATCTCACAAAGGTGAGGAGGGGTAGGAAGGACAGAATCTGTTTCTATGACAATACAAACTTCTACCTTGGGAAACCTCCCGACCTATGACACAGAGCTCCATATACTGAGATTGGGGAAGTGCACTGGACTGATTTTCTCACTTGTTTTTCTTAGTTTGTTGACATAACAACATAAATACAGGAACAGTCTGCTTCTACTGATCACTCCAATCTATGTTTCCAGGCTAAACATACCTAAGGATAGTTTGATTCCACTGACAAAGCATGATCAGAGGAAACTGGACAGTATCCTGAAGAGGCCTTATATTACCTACCAACCCCTCTGGAGAAAAGAGGTAGATGGTGTGTTTTTATAGAACGTAAATGCAGATGCTGTGTGCCTTCCTTTCATTGTAGTGGTAGCTGTTCACACAATACTTTTAGCATATCCTTGAACTTCTATTTCATTTTTTATCTTGCTACTGATTTTTTTGTTTGCTTGTCTGTTTTGTTTTTTGAGACAGGTTTTCTCTGTGTAGCTTTGGAACCTATCCTGGCACTCAGACGAAGCTGGCCTCGAACTCACAGAGATCCGCCTGCCTCTGCCTTCTGAGTGCTGGGATTAAAGGTGTGCTTCATCAACGTCCCGCCATTACTGATTTTTAATTAACGTTTTCAGTTAGTGTACAAGATAATGGGTTTTATTTTAGCATTTCATGTGTATATATCATGGTACTTTGTTTATCTACCCCCTCCCAATCCCCACTGCGGGTCATCCCTGCTGGCAGGTCCTGTTCCTACCCCAACACGGTCCCCCTTCTGCTTTCACACATGTCTACACGACATGTTAACCCTAGAGTCCACATGTAAGAGAAGATTGCAGCATTTTTCTTTTCCTCCTCCATTGTCTGTTCTTTTTCTCTCTCCCCTCCTCTGTTGGAGTCTCCCTTCCTCACATAGTATCTCTTATAAATTCATGTCCTGCCTGTATATTTTTAAGTCTAGACTCTGTTCATGGTTATGTCACGTTAACAGTGGTGGTATCACAGTTTTTTCGGATAAAAAAAGAAGGAATTCGTAAAAGTCCCAGAACAATAGCACTACAGTCATAAGGCCTGACCTGATAATTCTGAGCAGTAGCCACCCTAGGTGCTCTAGCAGGCCTGTGGTTCCTGACAGACAGTGGTAATACTGTGGTACCTTCTGGCAGCTGGAAATGATGGCAGACTCTAAGATGAAGGCAGAGATCCAAGCCTTGACCTTCCTGTCGGCAGACTACCTTTCCAGAGTGTACTTACCCAACAAGCTGAGGTTTGGAGGATGGATATAAGATCACAGCTAGGCGGTGTGTACTTACCAGAGCTTTCATCAGCTTGTTTGAACTGCAAACACTGGGTGAAGGAATACCTAGTCTTAATTCTGCAATGATAAAAATAATTTTACATTAATATGTTTGTCAAAGCAAACTCCAAAATGCTCTTTAGAATATTTGATCTTCTGTAAGGACAGATTCTTATTCTATGTTCTAGAGTGATTATAAAGTAATTTATTTAATTTTTAAATATTATTAGGAAAACTGTTCCATATGAAAGTCTATAAAAATATTTACTTCTGTTGGGCAGTGGTGGTTCACACCTTCAATCCCAGGGAGGCAAAGGCAGGTGGTTCTCTTGAGTTTGAGGCCAGCCTGGTCTACAGAGTAAGTTCCAGGACAGCAAGGACTGTTTCAAAGAGAAATTCTGTCTCAAAAACCTTAAACACACACACACACACACACACACACACACACACACACACACACACACACACACACACCTTCCTGCAGCATAGCTAGTGTAGATATTAAATATCTCACTAGCAACAAAAACAGCAATCAAAACTCAAGAGGTTACAAAGGAATTACATGGTATTTTTTTTCCTTGTACCTTCTTTTGCTCCATAGTAGGCGCCTTGCCCTGTTAATGTACCTGTGAAACTAGTAAAGTTTATTGCAAACAAGTATTCAAATTGGTGTGTGTCCTGTGCCTTGCTCTACTCATTTCCAGTGTGTCTCTACCTATAACACTGTACCTGAACCTGCTTTCCAGCCACACGGTGTTGCCCACAGCCAGAATCCAGCATCCAGATTCCTCTTTGTTCTCTGAGTGCTAAGACTGACTGCAATGAGGCTTCTTTTACAGTAGACTGTGCGCTCACTTCCTCTAGCTCTACCTTAATTTTGCCAAAGGTAACCTTTATGGTCCTAGTGCATCCCTAAGTGAACAGAAGCTTCAACTGTCTGCATGCCTGCCACTTCTAGAAGGATGTAAACGCTGCTTGGTTTATAAGGCTCAGTAGCAGCTGATGTGACAGGACCAATTCTGCAAGTGTGTGGGGGCTGCCGCTGGGTACACACGATCTCACATCATTCTCCCAGCAATGACTCCGTAGTTTACAGGTGAGAGCTCTGAAGGTGTTACTTGCCCAATGCCACAATAGCATTGGGAGACAATAATACCAACCACCTTCATGAACAAAACAACAGAATATACAGGGGCTACAGAGAAATGGAGAGGCAGCCCTTGTTCAGAGTTAAGAATTCCAAGATAGTTGGGGCTGGAGAGATGGCTCAGTGGTTAAGAGCACTGACTGCTCTTCCAGAGGATTCAGGCTCAATTCCCAGCACCCACATGGCAGCCCACAATTGTCTATGACTCCTAACTCCAGGGAATCCAACATTCTCCCACAGAAATACATGCAGGCAAAACACCAATGCACATAAAATAAAAATAAGTAAAGCATAAAAAAGAAAAAAAAACAAAACAACAACAAAAAATAATTCCAAGATAACAGCAACAGAGAATTCAACTGAGCCGGGTCCCATGTGACTGTACTGATCACATAGGTATGACACTGGCCTTCCCTGCCCAAGAACTTGTAGTAAAGACTAAATGAGGCAATATGACAATGAAAGAAGACACTCAGTATGCATCACGCAGTATGTGTATTTCTAGGGACTTCACAAATGCTGACTCACCTCATCCTGTAAGTTAAGTCCCTTAACTGACCACCCCATTTTACAGATGGGGAAATGAAGGCACAGGGAAGTTTAGTAACTGACTGGTCTGTGTCTGCAGACTAATAAACAGTGGAGCCTAGACGTCACCTTGAGTCTGGAGACTGCTTCTCATATGTCCTGCATGCACACTGCCAGGGGAAGATCTAAGCCATGTGCTAAATCAAGGCCCTGATATCATACCTATGGCATTAAGATGGCTCCTGGACACACAGGATACCGAAAATTTTGTTTTGAGAACATTTTAATATGCTGTTGATTTGACTTCCTTGTGAGACTTATCAAAGATTGTTTAAAACCTTTGTAAATTACTAATGTTTTTCTTTAAATTTATATACAATACCAGCATGCTATAATGTCACTGAATTTTGACAAGCTAAAAAAGAGAATACAAGTTAGAAATATATTTAACCCACAGAACATCTGAGTTAGGCTATATTGTCAAAATGGGAAGGAAATACAAGACTTCAGTAATCATTAAAATTTGGAAATAAATTTAAAGAGTTTGCAGATTCATTCAGTTCATCTAATTAAATTATCTAAAGTTTATGGCTGGAAATTTTCTTAAAATAATTTCCTATTATTTGGGAAACGAAGATGGAAGGTCAGCCGCACTGAAGTTGGCTATGCTACCCACCTTGATTGGATGCAGATGAGAAACTGGTGCTAAAGTTTTGGGAACCATCTAGAATTCTAAGTCACAAGACTGGCTTTTAGAAAGGATTACTGCACAATAGCTCTTTCAAATGACAGCTGGCAACAGACATGCCCTCGAGGTGCCATAGTCTCCTGGGCCCATGTGGGAGAGCACAGGGCTGGAATCTGTTTGTAGTTAGGGTGAAGAGGAAGGAGCACCACAAAGCATGTTCTGAGACTCTTGGTTTCCTTAAGGGCTCATAATGACCCTCATTTAAAACAAAAAGCTGTAACATCCCATTTTCTGGGAAATTGAACTGTCGTTATTGGTGATGCTAAGTGATTTCAGAAGCCACGGTTTCACAGGGGTGGGGAACAAGCAGTGCACATTGTACAAAAATAGGACAAATCCTCTAGGATGTCCCTCATGGATTCTAGGCCTCCTGTTTGACAGAGTGGAGCCAGTGTCTGTGAGGTGCTGCTGGAGAGGACAGACACTCTGAAAAACCATGTACCACGAGTGTACAGCAACACTGATGCTGGGGTGTCTGCAGAAGGCAGTGTGGAGCAGCACCAACCCACAATCCCTAAATGGACTGTCCAGAGAGGCACACCCGGAAACTACAGTCCCCTAAGACAGGCCAAGCCTGCCCTCTGCTGGCTAAAGCTTGCTGGGCACACAAACCCTTCCACTCTTTTGAGTGGGAATTTCCTTAAAATTATTTCCAAGTCACTTTTAAAAGGGCTAGATCGAAACGTGTGAGTCTCATAAAAAGAAGACGTGGGAAGCCAGGAGGACCTCTGGTAAGCACTTCTGAGGCCTCATGAGTAATCTGCTCTGGGTACCTCCACTCCCAAGAGTCTGCACTTGGCTGCCAAACTGCTTGCAAACTTTAAGCCAGCCTATGAGAACTTTCCAATAAAAATGTCAAAATTAAGTATCATTTAAGTTGAAAAATTAGCTGAAACTAAACTTATAAGCACATCCATTCTCTTGGACATGGACTATAAACTACAGTCTGCCCTGAGTTTTCTCTGAGACTTCATTAGTGTGGGTGATAGTCACAGCCAAATTCCAGTATTTCGATGTTTATGTGGGGTGGTTTTGTTTTGTTTTGTTTGCTTTGTTTCATTTTTCCTAGACAGGGCTTCCTTATTTATCCCTGGCTGTCCTGAAACTCACTCTACATGTAGACACACTGGCCTCAAACTCAGAGATCCACTGGCCTCTGCCTCCGGAGAGCTGTATTAGAGGCGTGCGCCACCACACCCTGCCTTCTGTGAGTTTTTAGCCATACTGAGTACATAGATAATTGATCTCCTTTGGTGTTTAGGCTTGGTGAAGTGGCAATACCGCCTCTCATGTTCAGCCAGGCTTTGGTTCCCTTCACTCCCTACATCTGTGGTGGGGGACAGGTTCTAATATGGTCTCTATCTCGTAACCATGATGAGGGAGGGCAGTAACAATGACAAGAGCCCATACTACTGTTCTAGGATGGAATGGGAGTATTAACGTAAAACATGTGTTTGTACAATATAGTTCAGAGACAGACACAGGATGTGAGCTGCTGTGTTTGGGTTAGCCACTGCTGTTAGTGGACTGACTGGAAGACATGCTACAGCAGCCAGTCCATTTATTCCCCTAAACACCCCTTGGGTGTATCTCGGAATTATCTGGGGGGATTTCAAAGAATAATTTCCTGAGTTCTACCCAAGACCTACTAAATCAAGAGTTCCGAGAGTGGAATCCAGACATGGAATTTATTTAAAGATTTATTTATTATGTATACAGTGTTCGGCCTGCATGTATGCCTGCAGGTTAGAGGGGGCACAGATCTCATTGCAGATGGTTGTGAGCCACCATGTGGTTGCTGGGAATTGAACTCAGGACCTCTGAAAGAGCAGGCACACATGCTTATCCTCTTAGCCACCTCTTCTCTTCAGACCAGAAGGTTTTTTTTTTTTTAAGTTCCCAGTAATTCTAACAGTTTGATTGGACTCCTCAGTGGGGTCGTGAGTCCAAGCACCTGGGCTGTGAAGGTGGTAGAGGTGTGTGTTCTCAGGCCCTCCCTAGACCTGTGGCTCTGCACTTTACAAAGTCTAAAGCTCTCTGAGAAGGTCATGGAGCAAGCAGACACAGGACACACACAGAAGCCTTGCAGTGCTAAGCAGCTGTCTGGTGAGCAGCAGGCTTTGAGGACACTGGAGCCAGACCCATGCTTCCTTGTCAGCAGCCTGTGAAACAAAGGGCTGGAGGTGGCTGGATGCCGAGGATAAAAAGATGAGCTTTCTACCAGACCTGATTTCCCAAGTAAGTTGCCTGAGAGATGATTAAGAACTATTTGGAGCTGGCTCCATAGACTGAAGAACTCCATGTCTTAGTCAGGGTTTCTACTGCTGTGATGAAACACCATGACCAAAGCAACTTGGGGAGGAAAGGGTTTATTTGGCTCACACTTCCACATCACTGTTCATCTCAAAGGAAGTCAGGACAGGCCTGGGGCAGGGTGGTGCAGAGGCCATGGAGGAGTGCTGTGTATTGGCTTTCTCCTTGTGGCAGGAACCATAGCCCTGAAGGAAGAAGTTACTGTAAAGCCTCTCTAGTCACTTTCAGCCGTGCTCATGGAGAGTACACTATGCTTGCTAGTTAATGAATTCTTAGAGCTCAGGAAGACTGGGGAGACGGAGGAGTCTGGATCACCTCTGCCTCGCACATGCTGTGTCTGGAGTGGTCCTGGGAAAGTCATAGTAACAGTCCTGGGTGAGATACAAACTAGAGGAGCCCACTACTTTGGACTCAACTCTCTCACTGGACCCCAACAGGAACAGACAATATGACAAACCAAAATGTCGTCGCCCATGTTAAAATTCCATGTAATCAAACTGAAACATTATATTTGACTTTTTGGGGGGGAGTAAATATATAGTCACCCAAAGTCTCCTAGACAGGCCAGTTTCAGTTGTGTTGTGCTGAAGTCCCTTAAACATGTAACCAAATGTTAGTTTTTACTCTATTGTCCAGTGACCCTGTTCCTGCCTTAAATTTTCAAAAATTGTTTGTTTTGGAGACAGAGTCTTACTATGTAGCTTTGACTGGGTTGGAACTCTCAGAGATTTGCCTGCCTCTGCCTCTACCTCCTGCGTGCTGGAATTGAAGGCCTGACAGCCGTAGCCCAATAAGAAAAGTAATTTTGGAGCAACCAATCACATTTTGTTCTTCATCATTGGCAGTCAGCCTTTCTTTGTATCTAAAACTACCTTTCCTTGATTGGTTCACTGGACTCCTTAACCTGGAGTCTAGCTACTTGTGTCATTTTGTCTGACACATTTAACGTTCTATATGGAATATTCCACAAAGGAAGTCTTTTGTTGGTGTTTCAGGCCAGCTTAATATGGACCAGTTCCTGGGGTTCAGTAGTTTAGAGCACGGTATTCGGTTCCCAGCACTCTGTTGGTGGCTCAACTGTCTGTAACTCCAGTCCCAGGGGATCTTACACCTTTTTCTAGCCTCTGCACGCATGTGCATATACATGCAGCCGAAACATCCATGCACAGAAATAAATCTTAGGCAAACGGCCCGTGGAGCAGGCATGCCCCAGCGGGCAAGCAGCCTCTCAGAGAATAGCCTTGGACACGAGTTGGTGAACTCGGTTTTTTGTTTTTTTGAAGTTTAATATTCTGTATATGGGTATTTTGGCTGCACGAGCTTGTGTGTACCACGTGGAAGAGGGCGTTGTTTCTCTTGGAGCTGTCAAGTGAGTGCTGGGACTGGAACCGGGTTCCTCTGAAAGAGGCCACTGCCCTTGAGTGCTGAGCCATGTCTGCAACTCGGCGATCATCATAAACACACAAGTGAAAACGACGCCCTTTCTCAACGAGTTGCCTGGCAACCGCCAAAAGGCCGACTTCCCACCAACCCAGACTCCTGGCATAAAGACTTCCTGTTGACCTCAGTGGAGCTTTTGCGCATGTGCAACCGCCTGGCGCCCGGAGGAACGTCGCTCCCTAACGCCTTCCGGGCAGTCCCGGAAGTGGCTCGTGGCGCGTGCGCGGCGCTTCTGTGGTAACGGGGCAGCTCCCACCGGCTTGAGACGACTCTGGGGTCCGGGGTCTCCGGGCCGCGCTCCCTCCGCCCCGCGTCAGAGCAGGTTCGTGGCTTCGCGCCCGCCGCGTGCGCAACCCCGGGCCTTCGCGCCGCCGCGCCCGGCCCCGGCCGCGTGGGGACCCGAAGCCGGGCCGCCCGGTCGCGCCCCTCTCGGCGGCCGTCCGTGCGCGCCCCCTCGGCCGGCCCTGGCGCGTGCGCGTCGCCGCCCGAGCCGCGCAGCGGGGACCGGTGAGGGGGACACGGCGGGTGGCGGCCGGCGTGGGCAACGCGGAGGCCCCGAGCTGCAGCCATCCCGAGCTCACAGAGCGGGTTCCCGGCCGGCCCGGGCCGCTTTGTGAGAGTTTGTTCCCCAAGAGCCCGGGAAGACGCCCCTCCGAGGAGGCGTGGGCCGGAGAGGTGGCTCCGCCGTCCTTCCGCTGCGGCCCGACGCCCCCTTCTGGCCTCGGGGGACACTGCTCTCCCGTGCGCACACCCACACAGTGACTTCAGACAGACACATCTGGTCAGTCACCGTGGGGGAGCTCGCTGTCGCAGGCACTGTGGCCCGGCGAGACGTGCTTTCCTAAACTCCGGGAAGCACGGGTTATTCCCTGGCTCAGAGGTGGGAAAGTAAGGGCTTACTTCACGCTCCCACGACGCACAGCCAGCCGTGCAGAAGCCAGCCCCTCGCTTTGCTGGCTCGGCCGTGCATCCCCACAGGTACAGGCAGGCTTGTAGTCAGTCAACAACACCGGGTCGTCTCTCTAGCCGCTTTCTTGGATGTGAACGCGCTAACTGTGGCTCTCGCCCCTTGTCCCTTAAAAAGCCGGCAGCACGCAGATAAATGCGTTCCCAGAGTCCCTTGCAGTTTCCCCTGCGTTTCAAAGAAGCGGCCCTCATTGGCAAGTGGATTGATCGGGTGTTAGCTTCCCTTTGCAAAACTGACTGACTTGGTAGATTTCTGAGTGTAGAAACCTGCCAGCTAGTGACAGTTTGAAGTGTTATGTAAGTAAATGCCAGTCTTGGGGAGTTACAGTACACAGATGGTTTCCTACTGCATTCAGCATGTGCTAGACCATGAAAATGTTTTCCTTTTTTAAAGGCTGGCTTCAGACTTGCTGTATAATTAGGAATGACCTGGTCCTCCTGACGACTGTATCCCAAGTGCTGTGATTACATGTGCCATGTCACCTGGCTGACCACAACCTATTTCTGCATTCTTCGTTTGTTATTATGTGCCTGGGCATGCATGCCACAGTCCAGGCATGGCGGTCAGATTCTGGGGATCAGACTCCAGTTTCCAGGCTCGTAGACCATGTGTTGTTACTGCCTGAGTACCACCTCTTCTCATAACTTAGTGTGGATCTCAAAGCAGCCCTAGGGAAGGTGCAGTGAGTGATAGGTAGGGCCTGGTAGACCTTGCTGTATAGGAAAAGCCCAGTGGCGAGGATTCTTGGTGGCTCCGAATCTACACTGTCACACCAGGCCTTTTGGTACTCAGTAGGCCAAAGTGGATTGCTTTTCTTCAAGTCCTAAGAAGAAACTGTGGGACTCCTGGCAGGACTAGTTGTTTTTCTAGGTAGCTTCATGTAGACATTGACCTACAGTATAGGAGGAGGGATGGGAGCTACCAAGAGGGGACCCTGAGCTCAGGACACCCATCTGCCTCCTGCTGGGTGCCTGGTGTGCAATTGTCTCTGGAAAGAGAACAGCTCTATCCTGGTAACTGACAAAGATGCTGAAACATGTCGGTGTTGGTGCCTTAGTGCTGGTGAGGGCATTGGTCCAGTAGTTTCCATGGGCAAAAACTGCTGTAAAAAGACTAGAGTGAGTTTATGAGACCGGATCACTGTAGCCCTGGCTGTCCTTTAACTCACTTTGTAGTCTAGGCTGGCCTCAGACTCACAGAGACCCTCCTCCCTCTGCCTGAGTGTGAGATTATACTGTGCTAGGCAGAAAGACTCCTTTTATAAGATGTTTTGCTTGCTGGGTTTTTAAATCTCTGCTGAAGAGCAAGGCCTGGCTTAGCATCAGAGTGCTCATCCCTCTGCAATGTGCACTGTTAACCTAAGAAGGGCCTGTCCTAACATCTTCCACTTTGTGTTTTACAGCCAACATGAGTCTGTTTGGATCAGCCTCTGGATTTGGGACTGGTGGGACCAGCATGTTTGGGAGCACAGCCACAGATAATCACAACCCAATGAAGGTATGAGCCAGGCCACGTGTCCTGTACTGCTGACAGCTGGAGAGGCAGAGAGCCTGGGAGCCTCCTGTAGGGTGAAGAGAAGCGGGGTGGGGGTCTCTGGCTGGCCTAGGAGTTGCCCGTGGGATGAAGCTGAGACAGATTGGAGCACAAAGCTCGTCCTCTGAAGAATTAGCACCCTGTCCTCAGGTCTAGCTTGTCACAGCTGTCCAGTCCACATACGAAAGCCAAGCTTCCCAAGGCCAGCGGAGAACTTCAGCAGAGCTGTCTCACTGGCTGCTTCTGCATAATTTCAATGTGGCTCTTAGAGTAGTCCTGGAGAATGTGCACTATTTTCTGTTTGCACAGCAGGACAATGCAGACTGAGCCAAATACTTGGAGTAGGAGGGGGCCACCTTGTGCAGATACTGCCTTTGTGCCTTCCACGTTTCTAAGCCAGCAGCTCTGGTATTTTCTCTGACCTGTTTCGTATTCCTGTTTCTGATCAGAATGAGGAAAGGTCAGATCCAGCTAGCTCTCAAGGCAAGGAAAGACTGCTCGAGGTGTTTGCTGAGAAAGGAGACTGCCTTCTGGTGATGATATGTGCATTTTAACTCTGGCCTTCCCTCCCCAGGACATCGAAGTAACGTCTTCTCCTGATGATAGCATCGGTTGTCTGTCTTTCAGCCCACCAACCTTACCAGGGAATTTCCTCATTGCAGGATCATGGGCTAATGATGTAAGTGCCTCTCAGGCAACTGCTGGGCAGTAAGAGTGGCTTGCCTTTCAGCTCCACTCTGTCTGTGAGGCAGTTGAGGCTAAGGCTTATGTGTGGCTTTCTAAGACATGGTGTAGTAGCTGTGCGTGGTTCTGCATGGCAGCACCACAGCCAGGCCCTGCCCAAAGGTTCCCCTTTGCTGATTCAGCTGCACTATTTATACTGTGTGTCTGGGAGTGTTGTTTATGTGGGTTTTTTTTGTTGTTGTTGTTGTTGTTGTTGCTCTGTTTTTGAGACAGGGTTTCTTTGTGTAGCCATGCCTGGCTGTCCTGGAACTTATTCTGTAGACCAGGCTGGCCTTGAACCTGGAGATCCGCCTGCCTCTGCCCCCAGGTGCTGGAATAACAGGACAGATTCTCCGTAGCCACTGATTAGTTACTTAGGCACTTTGTGCACTGAGCTCAGTGAGTGCATGAAGGGAAAAGTGAGTGCTCTGGTGGGAAGTGGGTGTGGATATCAGGGGGCTGCCCACAGCAGCCAGTTGGGACCCTTCTGCTACATTTATAGTCAGTCAGTAAAAGGAGCAGCTTTGATGAGCCCCCGTGTAGGGGACAAGCTGGAGCCTTCAGTACTACTGGTAGGCAGGCTGGTCACAGCTGCTCTTCGCAAGTTTCTGTTTAAGCCCTTTGTCCTGTTGACTGTGTATCTGGAACTCGAGGGATGCCTGAAACTGCCCTTCACATCCCCAAAGTTAGAGACTGTGTGTTTATGTCTGTGCTTCAGGACAGTGGCTTCACATGGATGCTGTGAAACCGGAACACAAATCTGCACAGCTAAACTTGGTGCCCTCAGGACCAGGGCGGCAGCTCTAGAAGCAGAGCATTCACGTGGGGTGTGAGAGGCCCTGTGTCCCATTCCAAATGCCACAGAAAACCCAAGCTTAAGGGCCATGCTTAGGGAAAGATTCCAAACTGGCCTGCAGCAGAGAGGACGCAGGGAGGGGTGGGCAGGAAGGATGTGAAGGTGGACGCCCTTATTTTACTCATTTCACTGCTGCTTTAAAATGCTAGAAGAAAACCAGGGTTGGTGGCACACACCTGTTAACCCAGCCCCTGAAAGGTGGAACAGGAATATCACAAGTTCAGGGTTATCCTATGCTTCATAGTGAGTTCAAAGCGAACCTGGACTATGTGAGAGACCCTGCCTCAAAAAAAAAAAAAATCAAGTTAGAAGTGCATTCCAAGATAGACAGGGTGAGAATATAGGTGAGGAGAGCTGCAGCTACAAAGTAGAGAGGCATAGAGTCACGCCATGTGTTCCTCTTGTTTTCCTGTGATGTGTGGGCATTGAAGGAAGACTAAATACACACAGATCTTAATTAGTTCTCTCTGGTGGAATTTATTTTCTTGTCACAGTTACAAAATCTGCAAAATGCATAACTTTAACAAGAAAATGACATGGGAACCATTGTAGTAGAAAGATGAACTTCCCTTTGAGGCCTGGGTGGCTGCTGAGCAAGCAGCTTAGCTACAGTGTTACGTGTGAGTGACACCTTTTGTATGTCTTAGCTGTATGTAATGTTAGGTGTGAGCGGCACCTTTTGTATGTCTTAGCTGTAGTGTTAGGTGTGAATGGCACCTTTTGTATGTCTTAGCTGTGTGTAGTGTTAGGTGTGAGCGGTACCTTTTGTATGTCTTAGCTGTATGTAATGTTAGGTGTGAGCGGCACAGTGTTAGGTGTGAGCGGCACCTTTTGTATGTCTTAGCTGTAGTGTTAGGTGTGAGCGGCACCTTTTGTATGTCTTAGCTGTAGTGTTAGGTGTGAGTGGTACTGTTTGTGTGTCTCTGGCTCAGCAGTAGGAAGTAAGCTTCTTACTTGTACATCTCACTTGGTTTGCTCTTGAAGTTAGTAGCTGGATTGATGCAAGAAGCCTGCAGTAAACTGTACTAGGTGTGTGCACATCAGATAATGGAACCGCCTTGTTCTTATTAATGTCTTGTTCTTACAGGTTCGCTGCTGGGAAGTACAAGACAGTGGACAGACCATTCCAAAAGCCCAGCAGATGCACACTGGGCCAGTGCTGGACGTCTGCTGGAGTGATGTATGTCTAGTTTCCTTTTGTTTTTTGAGACAGGGTCTGTCTTGGTTACTTTTTCCCTGCTGTGACAAACACCATGGCCAATGCAACTCCTAAAAGAGAGAGCTTAATTAAACTTTGGTTTAGAGGGTTGGGACCCATGATGACAGAGCAGAGGCGTGTGCAGCAGGAACAGCTGAGAGGGTCCCATCCTGATCTGCAAGTGGGAGGCACAAACACTGAGAATGACTTGAAACCTCAAGTGCAAGAGCCTAGGGCCCATGTTCACTCAAACTCCATAGGGTCTCAGTGCAGCCCTGACTGGCACAGAACTCAGAGGTCTCTGTCTCGAACTTCTGAGCTCCTAATACCTCAGCATAGATTTAGCCTTTTGTAACAAAATGTTTAGGGCCAGAAGTGACTTGTTTTCCAAAGCTTTTGAATTTGGTAAGCAATGAGTTGTGGTAGCACTTAAGGATTGGGGCCTATCAGGGTTGCTGGTTCAGGGTATTTAGCCCTATGGCCCGAATGTTTTCAGTGGGGAATTCTGCATTTCTGGGTGTTCATACAAGATTTATTTCCTTCCCTTGGCCTGTCCTTAGAGGAAGAAGGACCAAAGGACCCCCCACCCCCCCACCCCCTTTCTGGGCATGTGCAAGCTGGATAAGAGCTCTGTGACAGGTGTGCCCGGCCTGACATTCTAAGGCTTTTTTTTTTTTTTTTTTTTTTTTGAGAGGCAGGGTTTCTCTGTAGACCAGGATGGCACTGAGCTCAGAGATCTACCTGCCTCTGCCTCCATAGTGCTAGGATTAAAGGTGTGTCCCCCATCCAACTTTTTTTTTTTTAATAGTGTGTTAGTGCTTGAATGTGAAGTGACTGACACGGGTTCTTTGTTTTATTTTTTATGGGGATGGATGGTTATTTTGCCTGCATGTGTGTCTGCATTATTTTTGAAGGGTGTGGAACCTTTTGGACATGGGATTTAAGTATGTGAGCTATAGAGGCAGAGCTAGATACCAGTAGATTACCTGAGGGTGCCCTGAGATGTGACAGGTAAGGGTCCCAGGTGCTGTGCCTCCCCTCTGAGAACCTCTGAGATAAAAGAAATCCTTCTGCTAACATGTTTTGGTCAGGTTCGGTGTGGCAGTGAAGAGGACTTAACTCTGTCATTTCTTGAAGCCTTTTGTGGATGTGCAGTGGACTTAAGTTTTGTTTTTTGTTTGAATTTCTAATGTATTTGTGGGTGTGATGTGTATATGGTGGTATTGGTGTCTTGGTGGTCAGTCAGGGTTGGCAGTGACCTTTACCCACTGAGTGTTTTGCCTGCTGACACTTAGTTTTCATTCTATAGCTTTCAAAGCCACTTGATTTGTTTGCTTGGTTGGTTTTTTCAAGACAGGGTTTCTCTTTGTAGTTCTGGCTGTCCTGGAACTTGCTCTGTAGACCAGGCTGGACTAAAACTCAAAGAAATCCATCTGCCTTTGCCTCCCAAGTGGTAGAATTAAATAGGTGTGTGCCACCACTGTCAGGTGCCACTTGATTTCTTGGAGATCCTGTTTCTATGTGAGCTCCTAGTAGTTAGTTTCTAGTTGTGTGTATTACTTACAAGACCAGTTTGCTGCATGCCAGCTCTTAAATAATAGGAAAATGCAATGCAGAGCAGACTCGTGACCTAGCTCTTGGCTGTCATGGAGATTTTACTTTTGCTCTCTTTTATTTTAGGATGGGAGCAAAGTCTTCACAGCATCATGTGATAAAACAGCCAAGATGTGGGACCTGAACAGCAACCAGGCCATTCAAATAGCACAGGTGGGAAACCTTTGTGGGTAGACTCACGAGACAGACAGTACTGAACACCTTGGTTTAATGGCACTAGAAAACTCTGTAGCATGTACATAGCATGTTTTGTAAGCACACTCATTTGTACAAATATTTCACAGAGCACTTTGCCACGAGTCGCCCCTGTACATACATATAGGCGGTAACAAGAGTTAGTGATGGTAAAAATCTGTAAGAAGACAAGTCAAATGTCCTTGGCACATTTGGCAATCCAGCAAGTGTTGTGCTTGAGTGCCTACCATGTGCCAGACAGGGTTTTCAGGGTTAAAAGAACATGCATGTGCCCATGGAACATGTCTCACCTGAGGGGCAGAAGGCTGGTTCTCAGTGTGAAGACCAACAAGAGTAGTAGTGAAGGTACGTGAGACTCTAGTTGAAGGATAGGGAAGTCTTCTGACATGCTTTCTAGCACCTGAACTGAAAGCATCTCCCAGCCCCCTAATGGATGCCTCTTAGTAAACAAGACAGAGCGTAGGTGCAGGCCCTTGGGTCACGGGAAAGCACTGAAATGTCCTTTGATTTCATTGTTATTGTTAGTTGTAACCCAGTAGTTGATTAAGTTAGTTCCTTTGAATTTCCACAACTAGAGCTATGATGCTGGTTGTTCAAGTGTCTCCCTGGTTTTTGTCTTTTAAAAGCATGATGCTCCTGTTAAGACCATACATTGGATCAAAGCCCCGAACTACAGCTGTGTGATGACAGGGAGCTGGGATAAAACTCTGAAGGTATGCTGTGTGGTTGAGGGGTTGTACCCCGTGAAGATGGGTGTCGGCCCATGTAGACATCTGCCCCCAGCAGTCTAACTTCTGCTCGTCTTTGCTTTCAGTTTTGGGATACCCGGTCATCAAATCCTATGATGGTCCTGCAACTCCCTGAGCGCTGTTACTGTGCAGATGTCGTAAGTAAACAGTCTCACTTCCTTTCCAACAGCTGAGTAAGTGCTGCTCTCTGTGGCCTCGTGCAGTTTATAGGTGATCTAGACCATCAACTTGAGCAGACTACTCATACAGACATTTGGGCTGCCTTTGTCCAGAAGTACTAAGTGCTGAGTTTTGGGTGTTTTCATTGGGACTGGAGGTGGACTTTTAGAGGTTTATTGAGCCACTAGCCACCTGTCCTCCCCTGTGTGGGGAGACGGCATGGTGTGATGGTAGAAGAATGCAGAGAGAGGTCTTGTATGTGGTTCTGATCTCTGGGACAGCCTCTGAGTGGAGTGGAAATGGAAGTGCTTTCTCCGAGTCTTTACTTAAGTCTTAGTTTTATTATAACTACCTGGGTAATTCCACAGCAAAGAGATCCGTCCTCAGAAAAGTGCATGGTGGGGGCTGACGTTCACAAACTGTATGTAGAAACATACCTGACCGAGCATGTTTGCCCATGCCTGTAATTCTGATTCTCAGGGCAGAGGCAAGACAATCTTCATGAGTTCTAGGCCAACCTGGTCTGCAGCTCAAGTTCCAGACTAGCAAGAGCCCTCGTATGAGACCCTGTTTCAGAAAAGAAACACTTGTTACTCAAAAACACACTGAAATACAGGCCGTTAACACGTGAGGGGTGGAAATGACCGCCCATTCTCAGTGGTGCAGTGTCCACATTGTATAGTGTAAAAACTCCAAAGGACATGAGAACAGAGGCCTGGAACTATAGTGCTCAGGATTTACCAATGAGAGGCTCAGGACTCAAGATGCCAGCCTATGCTGTGTAGCAAAACAAATAATAACAAAATCCAAAGCATCCCCACCACTCAGAGTGAAACAAGTATGTTTCAAGTATCTGCTTATAGGTGTGGTTTCTCTGTTTTCACGAACATATTGATAGCACTGAATTATTGAACTTTTTGAAACATTAGAACTTTGTGACTGAAATGCTGTCTTCGTGTCAAGTGTGTATCTTTCTTCTGTCCCCTAGATATACCCAATGGCTGTGGTGGCCACTGCAGAGAGAGGCCTGATTGTCTACCAGTTAGAGAATCAGCCTTCAGAGTTCAGGAGAATAGAGTCTCCACTGAAACACCAGGTGGGAAACACCAGAGACCATTGAGAAACGTTCATTTAGCACCTGCTTCATGCAAGATGGTGCTGATGTGGGGGGCACAGGTATACAGTACCTGTTTTGAAAACCTTGCTGATACGTTCAGGGGGAGTGAATTTAAAGAAACAAGCCCAGTTTTACATAAGCATTTACTATCCATGGTGGAGCCAGACTTTCCTGTTCCTCAAAGACCCTCCCCCGCCCCCAGTTGCTTAGTGCTCCTGAGTTTTTCCCAGCCTATCTGTGTGGCCTAGTTCTGTTGATCCAGCTCAGCCCTGTCCTGGCTGTAGGACCACAAGGCCTTCCTGCTTCCCATTCAGAGCAGAGGAGAGGGCAGAACCATCCTAGTCTTCTTCCTGCTGGGTCTGTCCACACATGCAGCTTCCCCTGATAGGGGCGGGCCTGGTTCTCTGGGGGCTGGTTCCATGGTGAGCCCTCTTGCCCTGCAGCCTTTGCAGAGACCTGACACAATCCATCACGGAGACTTGTCTAGCACTTCACTGGAGTGTGCCCTTGTCTGGTCATCCCAGGAAGCAGGCTGCCCTTGCCTTTTCCAGGGCTGTCTATGATGCTTTCCCTTCACAGTTCAGAGTCTCCTCCCCACATCTCCCACTCTCCTCCCTTTCTCCACGAAGCCCTCTGCCTGTGGCTGCACTGAAAGTATTTGGTGTAAGTCCCCGTGGCATTGCTATCAGGAATTCTCATGGGTGCTGGTAGCATTTCCTCTTTTGCCCTTCAAACTAGAGGTCACTTTGCAGTCACCTTTTATTCCTCTCCTCAGCCGCCAGGCTTCCCCAGTTCCTTTCTCCTCCTGTCACCCCCAATCCAAGTCTTCCTAGCAGTTACGTAAAACTTCATCCAATAATTTCTTGAATATGACACAAAGAAACATAGGCAAGAAATAAATAACCCAGTGGGACCACGTCAGACAAGCTTCAGCATAGGAAGGAAGTGATCAGCAACGGGAAACCTACAGGGACCTGTGACTAGTGAGAAAATCTGTGTTGCTAGAGGTTGACCTTTTAAAGGGGATAAAGAACTTATAGCAAAACTAATGACCCAATTGAAAACTTCTCCTGGGGAGGCAGGAACACCTTGTATTTGAGTCATGGGTAATATTTATGTTCATGTTAACTAATCTTGACTTACATGGTGATAATGACCCCTCCTCTTTTATTTTAACCACAGCATCGATGTGTGGCTATTTTCAAAGACAAACAGAACAAGCCAACTGGTTTTGCTCTGGGAAGTATTGAGGGCAGAGTTGCCATTCACTACATCAACCCTCCAAATCCGTAAGTGACACTCGCTGCCTGGGATGCTCTTTCTAATGGTTCTGAAAGGAAACTGAGATACCCTTTGGTTTTCAGGGCAAAAGATAACTTCACCTTCAAATGCCATCGATCCAACGGCACCAACACTTCAGCCCCTCAAGACATCTATGCAGTACGTGCCAGCAGCGCTTTGTCTTAGAGAGAAACCCCCTGGAACCAGACTTGGAGCTGGCTCTCCAAGTGCATTGGAACCCCAAGTCATAGGAGAGCCTGTGTCTGTGTCTGCAGACTTCAGTGTCCTTTACAAACCTGTTGATAGGCTCTGTTCTAGATGTGCTTAGAATTCGAGCTTCTGCCTTGTGGGTGTTCATAGACAATTCCCACATATAGTGATGTCTGAGAAATTTGTTTGCTGGAAGAAATCCCACACGTTCTCCGAGGTTGCACTTGGTGTGGCCAGTGGGTACGAATGTGAATCTCTATCTGGGCAGCTCCTGAGGCAGGGTTAGTTCTGAGCGGCCAGGCGTCCGAGGCCGCCTGGCTAAGGAGTGAAATGTGCCTGTGTGTTTGGTTTCCTGACTTTAGCAGGGAGCTATATTGGCAGCAGCCTGCTTCTGCTTCTCACTGTGTGTGTCAACCTTTGCAGGTGAACGGAATTGCCTTCCATCCTGTCCATGGCACCCTTGCTACCGTGGGGTCTGATGGTAGGTTCAGCTTCTGGGACAAAGATGCCAGGACAAAACTAAAGACCTCGGAACAGTTAGATCAGCCCATCGCAGCCTGCTGCTTCAATCACAATGGAAATATATTTGCCTATGCTTCTAGCTACGACTGGTCCAAGGTGAGAACTTCCAAGCCAGCTCTGTTCCTTCCCTCTTACGATCTGGGGCCATAGGCCTGAGTTTGAATTATGGATTCCTCTCTGGACTTGTGTGCCCTTAGCCAGGCCATTGCCACTTCCCTATAAGGGGAGCTAGCAGCCGGACTCTCAGTGTGGGTGGGTTTTAGTGTCATCTTCAGTCAGATCTTTGCACTTGCACAATGGGAATGTTTTGTCATAGAGAGCCACCATGAGCTCCTCCCTGTTCTTGGACACAAAACATAGGCACACTGCAGGGTGGGCAGCTGCCAAGGTGTTGCTTCGGTGGGAGAGTCAGGATCTGGCAGGGATCTGGCAACATCTTGAGGCATTTCAGGTGGAGTGTGTGGGCCTGGGGCTGTAACTGAGACCTCCCTGTGGAGTGTCTACTGGAGGAGACGCCTCCAGCTCATTCCTCATGGTTTTCATTTCTCTGCCCTTTGCTATACAGTGGCTTTTCCCACTCACCCTTGCTTCCCTCCTACTCCACACAAGTTTCTACTCCATTTCTCTACACTGTTCTCTCCCTGCCTTTGCCAGCAGCCTTGGAGAGCCTGCATAGCACCTTCTCTTTAGGCACCCTCCCCTTCCCATGTCTGCACACACACTGTAGCTGGAGTACTGAGATGTACTCAGTCTCCTGTCCTCGTCAGCCCTGGAAGCCTCCTTTCTGTTTGATCGATGCTTTAGCTCTGCTTCCCACAGCTGCTTAAGGCTTCCTTTGGAGGCTGTTCCTGCCATCTTGCTCCAGTTAGGGGCAGCCTTGGGTTCTGTAGGTGTTGCATTCCTGAGGCCCAGGCTGAGCCAAGGCAACACCCTCATGGCAGCTAATAATTGTCTATAGCTCCAGTTCCAGGGCATCTAATGTCCTTTTCCGACCACTGCAGGCATGTGGTGAACATGCATATGTTCAAACATGCATGGCCACACGCATGTAAACAAATCTTTGAAAAACAACAGCAAAAATAACTGCATTTTGTGATGAATGGTAGTTCATACAGCAGTTGTCACAAAGCCTGAGCAGCTTGACAAGACCCTCCTCAAACTTGATGCAGGGTGTGTGTAGAGCTCCGTAGCAGAGTGCTTACTTGGCATTGTGGCAAGGCCCTTCGTTCAGTCCCCCGCACCACCAAAGAAAAGGCCTGCATTGTACCATGAGCCTCAGAGCACTTAACATAGTAACCTGTAAAAGGAGACAGCTCACTCTGAGTGCTGCTGAAAGATGGGAGCCACAGCTGAGCACATCTTTAATCCCAGTGCTGGGGAAGCAGAGGCAGGCTGGCTCTATTAGTTCAAGACCAGCCTGGTCTATATAAGTGAGGCCCAGAGAGCCCGTCTTTACCTCCACCCACTGATGCCCCTAGACAGAATTCTGCTCTCCTGGGACCTGTCCTCTCTGAACCCCCTGGTCAGGGCTATTGCCAAGCCTGGGACCCTGAACAGTTCTCTTGGCAGTGAAGTCATAAAGGACCAGGAGAAGACTGTAGGGAAGACCTCCCTTTGCAGGACATTGGCAGCCAGGCCCAGGCTCTCTGACTCCTGAGGGTAGATAGAGACCCTGTATAACACAGAACTATTAATGTCTCCATCCTTACTCTGCCTTTTCAGAGCAGGACTTGGTGTGCCTATAGCTGTTCCCTTTAATTAATACTAAGGTCATTGGAGGTTTTTTTTCTTCCTTTTTTAGGGACATGAGTTTTATAATCCCCAAAAGAAAAATTACATTTTCCTGCGTAATGCAGCTGAAGAGCTAAAGCCGAGGAATAAGAAGTAGTGGCCTGTTGGGGGCTGGCTGTTGGCGTTTCCTGGGCCCCAGCTGTGGGTGGCCCCCAGTCCTGGATGAGGCTCTCCACCCCTGGAGGGGCTGATGCTCTTGTTGAGTGGTTAGCCCAGCATCCTGGCGACTTGCCGTCTGCATTCCACTCCCTGCTGCAGTGCCCGCAACTAAGGGAACTGAAATTCTCAGTCCAGTCTTCTGGACATTGTGTCGTCCAGCAGTGTGTGTTAAGACAGTGTTGGGTGGGAACTGTTGATGAGCCCTGTACTGTTTTGTAATAAAATATTTTGAAGATGTCCTGTTGATTTCCTTCATCCCTCTCCCCTCTTTCCCCTGACGCTTAGAAATTAGCCATCCCATCCGGCATCAATGTTGGGTTCCAAGTTTGTTTCGACATTTTTGTCAGCCTCTTGAAAAGCTGTGTGAGCCACGCACTACCCCTGCCTGCCTCAGTGTTGAGGGAAGGTGCCAGTGTGATATCCTTGGAGAGCAGTCACCTTTCCCAGCACTGGAGGTCTTCCACAGCTCACTTGTATCTGCACAAAAACAGACTTTGGAGTCCGGCAGGCAACTCAGGTGAGACCCTGTCTCCATTACAAGTCAGAGAGGGCTGGGATGGGCTCAGGGTTCGAGTGCTAAGTCACCACACATGTCTGCCCTGGGTTTCTCACCATTACCAGTGTGTGTTTGACATGCAGAAGGCTGTATGTATTTAAAGTACATGGTAGCCTCTGGAAGGAGGTATGCCCCTCTGCAGGTGTTGGCCGTGGAGAGATGGGCTATGTCCTGGGGGAACCAGGAGCTCTGGAGAAGGGCGTGCAGAGGCAGGCGGGGTGGCTGCTGCTGGACCCCCATGGTCCTGCCTGGCCAGAGGACCTGGAAGAAGGGTGGGATTCAGCTCATGGGACTGAGTGACCGACTGTTGCTGTGATGAAACATTGTGACAAAGGCTACTTAGGTGAGAAAAGTCATTTTAGCTCATGGTTTCAAGTTACAGTCCATCATGGTAGGGATCCCAGGAAGTCCCAGCAGTGAGAAGGAGTTGGTGACATCACATCTATAATCCTAGAAAGCAGGCGGATCGCTGATCGCAACAGATGTGTGCATGTCTGAGCTGAACATATTTCTCTCACACAGCTCAAAACCCCCTACATAGGAATGGTGCTCCCCAGTAGGCCGGTCTTTTCATATCAATTAACATAGTCAGGATAATCCCCACAGCCCACTTAATCTAGACACTCTCTCATTGAGCCTCCCTTTCCAGGTGATTGTAGATTGTGTCAAACTGACAAAATTAACCATCACATCAGGGGCCAGACTTAGCCAGCTTGGTCCCTTCCCTCAGAACAACTGGCCTTCTGATTGCATTACTCTAGCTCCTGTGCTTTTGGCACACTGAAGATCCAAGGGGTGGGAAGAGCCCCTAAAGTGCTGGTGCACAGGATGGCTCCTCCCCCACGGTACCCACCACTAAAGGGACCTGGTTATGGCCAACCAGGAGCAACCTGGGTGACCCAGAGGCCCACTAGGGAGGGAAGTGGTTCAGAGAGCTGCAGAGCCCACCAGAGGCTGTGAAACCAGAAGAGAACATTGGTCTGGAGCCTGTGGGAAGCACCAGGATGACACACATGCTGGTCAAGGAGCGAGGGCTCTGTCAGGAGGTGCCACAGCCGTTCTCAGGGAGACCCTTGGCCTCCAGGATGGGGAGAGGGTAAGTGGCTATGCTCATGCCCCAGGTGTGCGACAGTTGTTAACAGCAGCCACAGGCCCGTGGACCAGGTCAGAGAAGAGCCTTCTCACAGCCAGAGCCCAGTGACCCAGGGTCATCTGTGTGCGTGATGCAGCCCTTCCCCCCCCCCCCATGCTCAGCTGCACCTGTGCCTTGGAGGCCACAAGAAGCAAGAGGCGGTGTGCTACCATGCAGCTGTCACCAACAGCTGGACTTGGCGATTGAACCTCCAAACTGCAGCATCATGGTGCCACCAGTTGTCCCCATTACCATGCACCAGTGTGAAAGCATTTACTTACATCACACCACACACTTGTGTAATGCAATCAATATATTAATGTGAAATAGGAATGTGAATTTAACATAAAATATTAATGTGAGATTAATATTATTGTAGCAGCTGAAGATAATTGATACAGGGTCTCATGTAGCCTAGGCTGGTTTTGGACTTGCTATGTGAATGAAGAGAATCTCAAGTTGTTTTAAAAATTATATATATATGTATATACACTTTTTGGGGGGGTCGAGACAGGGTTTCTCTGTAGCTTTGCAGGCTGTCCTGGAACTCACTCAGTAGACGAGGCTGGCTCACGCCTTTAATCCCAGCACTTGGAAGGCAGAGTCAGGCAGATCTCCAAATTCGTGGTCAGCCTGATCTACAGAGTGAGTTCCAGAACAACCAGGGCTACATGGAGAGACCCTGTCTCATTAAATCGAATACATGTATAATTTTATTGTGTATTTATGTGTGTTTGCTACATATGTGCAAGTGCATGCAGAGGCTAGAAGAGGATTTTGGTCCCCTGGAGGGCACCATAGTTGGCATGCATTGCTGGGATTCGAACTCGGGCCTTCATGCATGCTAAGCAAGTACTCTACCCTCAGAACCACATCCCCAGCCCTCACTGCCGTAGCTTTAATATGACTGCTTCCTTGGCAAATGGAGGCATCGTGAGTCTTTAAGCATGGCTCTGAGAAAGGTCCTCCAGTCTTTGCAGATGGCCGTGGGCTCCAAGGCTTAGGAGAACCTGGGAGGAGACACTGCTTGGCAGAATATGCATTAGTGGATTGGTGCTCCTATGCAGATGAGAACAAGTTGGATGCTCTCTGGGACCAACCCTAACCCATCTCCAAAAGCCATGAAAGGAAGTCCCTGGTGCCCTGCCCATCAGAGCTGAGAATCAGGCCAGCAGAAGGGGTACCCTGCTAATGCCTGAGGGGATGAGAGGGGCAGATGGGGGTCAGGCTCTGCTTCCTGGAAGTCCCAGCTCTGAACCCCCCAGGCATCCTCTGTTAGATGCTAGTTTGCTATTTTCCTCCAGGACTCTGGCGACCGGTTTGGCTGAGGTTGGGGCAGGTCATGTGGAGCTAGGGCTGTTCTGACTTGTTACCTTTTACATGCCCTGTCTGCAGCTCACTGGAGTTGGATCACTGTCCTCTGGGGAAGAGAGAGCTGAGCTTCGGTCCCTGAGCTGTCTCTACACTCGTGCCACTTTACCTCCCAAGGCCAGTGCACAGGACACCATTGTTGCCTCCCCACCCCCATGCAACAGCAACAAAGCTGGGCTGTAGCAGTGTGCACTGTTAATCTTAGCACTCAGGAGGCAGAGGCAGGCAGATCTTCAAGTTCAAGGCCAGCCTGGTCTACAGAGTGTGTTCCAGGACAGCCAGGGCTACACAGAGAAAGTCTGTCTTGAAAAAAGAAAAAACTATTGTGAGTCTCTCGGACTTTGCCTCACGGTCACAAGATGTCTTCCAGAAATCTCACACATACTCAGGACAGAAAGGTTGGACTGAGGGACAGCTCAGTTGAATGCTTGCCTTTTGTGCAGAGCCGAGGGCCTGCTCCCCAGAACCCCTGTAAATCAAGCATAGTGGTACACTCCTACAATCCCAGTAATCAGTAAGAGGTTGGGGAGTTCAAGGTTATCCTTGGCTACTTAGCAAAGATGATAGCCTGGGCTACATGAGCTCCTGCCTTAATAAAAAAGTATAAGGAAAAAAAGATTGCCAAGACCTACTATTGCCTATTACTTGATCTTGTTAGTTGGGAAGAGGAAAGCTGCACAGAGGCCCCAAGACTTCCACTGGGGACTCCTTAGCTCAGATGGGAACATGGCAGGTGGAAGAGTGGTCCTCCACACTCTGTCAGAGAGGGAAAAGATTGTGGGACAGGTGTTATCAGTCAGCCCAGGCCTCCAGAGTACCGGGCTTTCACAACAGCTTTCCATGTCCACCGTCCCCGAGCCTGATGCCATCCAAGCCTGGGGTGCCTGAAGAGATCCACATCCAGCTGTCTCCACTGCAGTGACTGAGGGGTTTCTGTTTGTACTGTTTTGTTGTTTTGGGTGGGGGGGTGACAGTGTGTGTGTGTGTGTGTGTGTGTGTGTGTGTGTGTGTGTGTCGTGCATGTGCGACATTTGTGCAGAGTCAGTTCTCGCCTTCCACCTTTACCCGGGTTCTGGGGATTGAACTCGGGTCTCTAGGCTTTCAGCACAAGCACCTTTAACCTCCTGAGTCACCACCTTCCTGACCCCTGGGTCCAGAAAGGTCTTCAGAAAACTGGCTTGCTCTAAGATGCTGCCTCTCATTTCCTTGTAGTGTAGTCCCTGGTCACTTGGTCCCGTCGCTGGGTCTCTAGCCTTTGCTGGCTCCTGGAGCAGGATTTCCCCACTGGAACAGGGGATCCTCCACAACGCAGGGATGACATCATAGGCTAGTAAGATCTGATGGTCATTTCAGGCTTGTGCCAAGGGCTCTGCCTCCAGAGCGTCATGACATGTGAGAGTTATAATTATCCACTGGTGGCAGCAGGGCTACTGAGCACTAGCCAGCCCCAGCCCTGCCCCTTGTCCTTCTCAGGCCCGCTGGGAAGCCTGTCTGTGTCTACCCCATCAAGGCTGACATTGCCAGCTGGGTGATGGGGCAGCCCAAGCCTGAAACCTGCTCAGCTGCGAGCTTGAGTCTCCTTTTGCCAGGTGCTGCTGGCCCATTCACACACAGTTTTAGACAAACTGTAATCAGCTGGTTAATTAGCTAGGCCACAGACTAGCTGAACTATGGCCAACAGCACCCCACTCCAGCCTAGAGGATGGGTGTCAAGGGGGGTTCCCCTGCTCCTGAGGTCTAATTTTGAGTCTGCCTGGTCTGGCCATGTGGTCCTGGGCCATGGGATGTGCAACACTGCGAGGATCCCACCTTCCCAGCCTTCGCAGCAGGGGACCAGGGCCTCTTCTGACAGCGATTGCGGGGTTAGATTGGGGTCTGGGAGTTGGCTTGGCAGCAGGAGCCTCAGTCCCCTCCAGCTGAAAACCAGGCTGATGGATAAAGGGGTGGTGCCTATGAATGACCTTAAATCACCCAATCTAGGGGAATCCCCGCGAGAGCCGTAGCAGGCATGGCAAAGGCCAAATGAACTTCGTGATTAGTGATGCGTGAGGCACTTGCCATCATTCAAAACATAGCCCTGAGCCAAGCGTGGAGGGTCAATGCTTGTAATCCCAGGACGTGGGAGGCTGAGGCAGGAGGATAAAAAGTTAAGGGTTTGGCCCCGGGCGACATAATGAAACCCTGTATGAAACGTGGCAGGGAGGGGTGGATTCTTCAATTGACAGTAGCTGTAGCTGTCACTTCTGGACCTTTGTACCGCACCGTCCTCCACTCCCCACGTGGTGCCACCGGCCGCGCTCGGTCCTTTCTGCCCTCTTTGTCCCCTACTCAGTGCCTGCCCACCTGGGCAACTGTGCCTTATGGAGACGCCCTACTACGCAGACCCATTCACCCGCCGCAGCTGCGGATGTCTGTTTCCCACTCGTGGCATCCCTGGCCCAGAGTCGCAGCCGTTAGTTCGGTCATGTGTGTTCAGAGAAAGGCAAATCGACGCGCAGAGGGTGGTGGCACGTGGAGCCCCTGAACAGGTGCAAGGGCAGGTGATGCAGAAACCCCAAGGAGGCAGGAGGAGCGGGCGGGGTGCAGGGACCGTCCTCCAACCGCCAGAGTTACAGACGAGGAGGCTCCGCCAGTTCCCGGGGTCACGCCCGCGCTCGGCTCTCGCATGTTCTGTGATCCCCTCCCCCCTCCCGCCCAGGCAGCAGCACGTGCCTGCGGCGTCCGCCCAGCGAGCTTCTTGGGGCGTGCCCTTGGGAAGCGGAGGGGCGGGGCGGGGCGGGGCGGTGGCAGGGGCGGCGCTGGGACTTGTAGGCCGCAAGCCCTGAAGCCAACCGTCCTGGTCACCAGCAGCAGTGTGCTACCCAGGGGAAACTGAGGCCCCGGGAAGGCACCCAGGTGGCTCAAGACTTCAGGGCCAGGCAGTCTCGGCCCTCTAGGATTAAGTCAAGAACGCACTTGAACCAGTTTTCAAAAGACGCTTCGTAAGGGGTGTTTGGTCGGGAGCTCTCTTTACATCCCACCATGGATTCAACAGTCATCCCTGAAGGCAGGCCCCTCTTGCCAAGCCCGAGAGCTCGAGGGGAACCTGCAAGAGCCCTGCTGTCAGGGAGCTCACTCAGCAGCGTCAGGAGACCCTGAGATCAGGAGGGAGGCACGGTTAGGTAGTGTTAGGAAAGCAAACCAAACAGCAAAGGAATTGTGATGCAAGGAGCGCAAAGGCTTTGAGAAAGCAGGGCTGTGAAGGAGGTATCCCAGCAGGCTTGCAGGCGGGCGAGCGGGCAAGCGGGCGGGCGTGGGGAAGGCTCCTGCCTAGGTGGAGTCAAGCTTCACTGGCAAGGGGCCGACTGTGTAAGCACTGGGTACGGTTGAGCGTACCAGGAGGCTGCCTGTCTCACTGTCCCCCTTGTCCATTGGCTGGGCCAGTTGTAGCCCCACTAAAAGTTGCAGGTTCTCAGGTTCCAGAGATGAGGACATGGGGGGCGCTGGGTGAGACGGCTGCTTCCTGGCCCAGCGGTTAAGGCATCGCGCCGGCTTCTGTGCTGAGCTCCTAATTTATTTTTTATGTCTCACAGGCTGGCTTCTGGCCTTCTGTGTAGCAGGGGGTGGACCTGTAATCCTCTCAGTTCCCAAGTATTAGAATCAGTGCCGCACCACACTGAATTTGCATCTCTTCAACACGGGCAGGGGCCGGGGAAGAACGTTTGCATTTGCCCTGAGTATACACATGGCATGCTATACTGTCTTATTTTCCTGCTAAGGGCGGTCCCATGGGAGTCTCCATGCCAGTGACAAAGGAGCCCAGCCCCCCCCCCCCATGGCCTCCATCAGGCTGTAAAACATATATTCACTGTGGAATATATAGGGCCTCGTTTCCACAGAAGCCCTAGGGTCCCAAGGGTATGCTTCTGCTGAAGCCCCAGCATAAAGTTTTGGGGGACATCCCAGGTCCCCAAAAGTAATTATGCGAATTATCTCTATATGTCTGGCAAAATCCACTTTGCATTTTGCTTTTACTGAGATTTAGCCCAGCTGGTCTCAAACTTACTACATAAGTAAGTTTGAACTTCTGATCCTCCTTCCACCCTTTCCTGAGTGTTGGGTTTACAGGTGTGTGTCTTCAGCCAGGTTTAGATGATGCTGGGATCAAATGTCAGGTTTCACACATGACCTTACACATGGGACTTTTTAACAGGTACGTTTCACCTCTACTCGCTCCGGCGTAAACCACTGACTCAAGCAGCGCATAAAATCTACGGGACCCTGCGTCGGGAGAAACGGGCTGATAACCGCGAATACACAGGAGCCAAGCCGACTCGCTGGGCCCACGTCCAGGCACGTGGGGCGTGTCTAGAACTACATTTCCCGGCGCCCCCCGCTATCGGGGGCGTGTCTGAAACAGGGGGCGTGGCCGCTGGGCGTGGCCGGCTACAAAGGCGGCCGGCAGCCCGCGGGGCTCAGAGTAGGCGCGTCGCGGCGGACCGGGAAGGGTCGCGGGACGGCGTGGGGGACTCGGATTCGGCCTGCGACGCCCCCGCATGCGCCGGCCGGCTCGGTAGCGGCGGCCCCGATGCTGCTGCAGCCCGCGTGCGCCCCGAGCGTGTTCCCGCGGCCGCCTGCCGCCCCCAGCGCCATGCACGGCTCGCAGAAGGACACCACGTTCACCAAGATCTTCGTGGGCGGCCTGCCCTACCACACCACCGACGCATCGCTCAGAAAGTACTTCGAGGGCTTCGGAGACATCGAGGAGGCCGTGGTCATCACCGACCGCCAGACCGGCAAGTCCCGCGGCTACGGCTTCGTGAGTGTCCGCGGCGCGCGCACCTGCCGCCGCCCCTCCCCCACCGCCTCCCAGACCCGCCGCGCGCAGCCGGGACTCCGGGGCTTCCCGGGGCCGTCGGCCCTTCCCCCACACTCTCCAGCCTCCCCAAACAAGCGACAGCTTTAGCACCAGAGACGCGGAGACGGTTTCCCACTTCCTTCCACTCTAGTGTCCCCAAACTTCTCCTCTGAGAAAGTTAACGGTACTTACTCCTGGGCAGAACAGCCTGCCGGTGGGGGTGGGGGACGGGGACGGGGACGCTCCCCTGGCTCCCAGGGGATTGTCGCTGTCCTTGGAGGCTCGATTTCCCAGCACTTGAACTTAGGGGAAGGAGCTGCAGTCCTGGAGACTGAGAAGACAGCCCCAAGGGTCCTGAATACCAGATACCCTCCTGCTCCTCGGAGGAAAGACCCAGGGATGGCCTGATGCCAGGCAGGGCAGGGCCCTCTTCCCCCCTGTGTCCTGCTTCCCTCAGCCAGCCCCCGAAGCCCCTGACCCTCCGCGTTCCCGCAGGTGACCATGGCGGATCGGGCAGCAGCTGATAGGGCGTGCAAAGACCCTAACCCTATCATCGATGGCCGGAAGGCCAATGTGAACTTGGCCTACCTGGGTGCCAAGCCTAGGAGCCTGCAGACTGGTGAGAGTTTGAGTTTTCTTCCCAGCCCTTCTTGTTTCTATACTGAGCCTTGCTATCTCTCTGGTGGAATACACTGCCCCCGCTCCCCCTTTGTCCCAGAGTGTCGGCCAGAGATCATGTGCCTGTAGGGCCAGCCTAGGGCAGCCACCCCTAGCTTGGGAGCTTGATCATCTTTCTTAGCAGTGTACGGTCCGGGGATACCGATTCTCAAATGTCTGCCCTGCTTGTGGGGAGGGAAGAAGTCGGTAGCTGATGAGGCTGGATTTTAGGAGTCATCCAGAGTGCCACCTGTGGACTTATGTACTTTGACGGGGTGTTGTCAGAGTCCACTAGCAGGGTCGGAGGTGGTAGCTGGGGTGGGAGAAGGAAGCTAACTATCCTTTGTGACTGGGGAGTGTGGCTTGTGTGATTCTGCCTCCCTGTGTATGGCCCCGGGACCTTACCCGTATAGTAGGCTGTTCCTAACTGTCCTCTTGTTTTAGGCTTTGCTGTTGGTGTACAGCAGCTACATCCCACCTTGATCCAGCGCACCTATGGGTGAGTGGATATAGCTGGTGTGGGTGGGAGGGTCTTGAGGTGGGACAGCTGTGGCCTTCTCTGTCTCGGATCTGAAAGGCTGGGGAAATGGCTGTTTTCAGAAACTGGCTTGTGTTTTGGAAGTGTGGAGGAAGAGATAAGACCAACTGCATTTCTCTAATTCAAAGGGGAGCACACACACACCTGCAAGCCTGGTGCAAACCTTGCCCCCATTTAAGTGACACCTCCTCGGCCAGGTGTCCCATGGCCATCTATACCTCTACTTATCTGTACACTGAATGTGGGGACACCTGTTCTGACTCTTGAGTGGGGGCTTCAGTCCACACCCAGGGCAGGCAGCCCTCCTGCGGTGTAGGCTAAGGCTGGACCTGGTGGGCTGGGCTCTTCCTTGGGTTCTGTGCCATGAAAGTAGCTACTGTGGGTCTCTACGAGGTGAGGTTTGACATGAGAGAATGGCGTAGTAGGTGACTGTCAGTAGCTGGCTTTTTGTGTGAGTCACTTGCTCTGTGTCCCATCTCCTTCCATCCTAAAATGGGCCAGCAGCTGCTTAGGGAAGGGCTCATAACACGCTTCAGGGAAATGAAAGTTAGACCCTGCCACTTGGTTTGGCCGAAATCACCTGTTTATCCAGTGTAGACTGGCGTGGATGGGCCAGGTGGGTGGGAACTCTGAAACACACACAACATACAACCCTTTGCAATGGTGAGCTTGCCAAATTCAGGCTGCCAGGTTTTATGTCTCAGTTTGGTGGGTGGGGCAGAGTGGGGTGACAGTTGGGGCTGGAGTCGAGCTTGGCCAGCACAGTGGGCCAGATAGCTGGAAAGGGTGCTGCTTGCTCCCTCTAAGTGTGCTTGTCGTGTAGTGTGGCACTGGGGATTGGTGTGAGCTGAGCAGGGGCATATCTTTGGGGCCCTGTGGTCTGGACCCCAGCTGGCATTTCCTGTCATAATGTCACCGTTCTCTTTGGGAAGCACTTGAGGTGCTACTATGGCAGATAATGGCATATCACCTTTTTAGCCTGGGATCTGTTCCCCATGTGGTGTAGGTTGTCTAGGAGGAGTTTGGGAACATCCCAGCCTTGGTATCTTCATGGTAGCCTCTCTCCTGCTGGCTGTGTGAGGGGATTAGCCATACACTCTGGTAGCTTGCTGTGCTCCTGGGGCTGAGATATGCTCACAGACTTTTGCCTACATTGGGACAGGGCCTCCACACTGGCTCTGACACATAAAAACTACCTGGTAGTCACTAGTGCTTGGCTTCTGGGGCCCTCAGAGCTAGGTTCACAGCCTGTCTGTTGCCTCTAGGGGGTGAGGTTTAAACCTGTATACTCAGGGCCACACTTGCTGTCTTTGAGGGTGGGCTTGTCCCAAGAGCTCACATATGCTCAAGGGTGTATATGACATTGGGCCACAGTGATTTGTAACTAGATTAGTGGACTGGCCATCTAACACTGTGACTACGAAATGGCCTCCCAATGTTTGTAGGTTGCCAAGGAGTGTAGACCCCAACAGACAAGTGTGCAGAGGGACTGGCAACATTGCCACTGGTCCTTGGGTTCATTTAAAGAGCATCTTACCTCTTGCCCTTAGCAGACGCTGGGGGTGGGGTGGTAGTGGTGTGGCCAGGCCTCGCTGCCTGGGTCATTGCTGTAAGTGCTCTGCCCTCCCAGCTGGAGGCAAGAGTTAGGCTGTCAGCAGCCCCCTTTGTCTTTGCAAACAATCAGGCCTGCCTGGCTGGACCTGACTCAGCGCTTGGTTTTGTCAGTCAGCCTTGGGTTGCCCTGGCTGAGGGCCTGGTGGGAGCTGGAACCCTGGCAGCTCAGAGCCTGCAGGCGCCTGCCTGGCTGTACTTTTTCCTAGGCCTTCTGGGCCCTTGACATTCTGAAGACCCCAACAATCCACCTTAGGCCAAACCACTGTGGGACCCTCACCTGTCTGGTTAGAACTACCCATTAGCTTACAAAGATGGAGAGAACATGCTTTGCTGTTTGCCTGGGTCCCCATCTGCTTGCCCCATGCTTGCTGTTGACTGGGCCTGTCCCGCCTTGCTGGCTGTACAGCCTGTGCCTGTCCATCATGTAACTGTATCTGTGGGACAAGGCTTGGTATCTGGTAAAGCCTTCCTCAGCCATTGCAACAGCTTTTGCCAGCCTTCAGGCCTATGTGGCAATCCCTGGTGGGGATGTGACCCGGACCTTCTGTCAAGGGGTCTCTACCAGCCCTGGGGCACAGTCAGTGCAGGTGGGAGGGAGGGCTGAACAGTTGGAGATAATCCCACCCTAGTTATGCATTGATCTGGCTTGTCAGGGCCTCCAGGGTCAAGGACATCTGTTCACATTCAGCCTAAGGCTCATGGAGAGCTGAGGCTTGTCTCTGGCCTGGCAGCCCTTGGAACCTCTCCTGAGCTATATTTGAAGGGCCTGTTGCTCCAGCACGCTGCTCTCTCTGTTTTAAGGGGACCCTTGCTGTGGCAAGATGCCCAGATAGTCTGATCCTTTCTCTCCAAAATAGAGCCAGGCCCTAGGGGCTGAGGTCAGGCCAGGGTCCCAAGGCTTCTGGGCATTGGGCTGCACCTCCATACAGTAGCGGTGGCGATGGGGCCACGTCAAGGACTCACTGAGCATGGTGTATGGAACATGTTGACCCCCAAAGCCATGGAAAGTCTTGGGATTTGTCCTGGATGGTCGCACGACAGGCCCAGCAGGAAGCTGTGCCAACCTAATCTCAGGGCCACAAAGACTGCCGGCTGCCCTCTCCCTAGGACCTCTCAGGGCTATCCCTCCCTTCCCAGCACCTCCCTACTCATGACCAACAATTGGGGATCGTCTCCCTGGCAGGGCTTTCCCACAGTCATCATTTTAGAGGCTGTTGTCTGTGAGGTGGACCTGGTACCCGCATGGTGATGGGAAGGAAGGAGCGGGGTGAGCATGCCGCATGGTAGACTGTTGACCCAGAAGCTGAATGAGACAGATATCCCCAACCCAGTGCCCAGTGTGACAAGGATGCCCACAGTTAAACAGGGTCTGCTGCGGGTGCTTCGGAGGGGAATGAGCACTGCTGTGTATTGAGTCTGGCTGGCTAGTTGAACCACGTGTTCTTACCGGTGTAAACAAATGCCATAGTGCCTGGGCTCCATAGGGTCCCACACTGCCAGCCATTTCCTGCACACAGTACACCTAGTGAGGGGCCGTTGGGGGAGGGGATTGTTTCTGCCCCTCTGAGGGATTTGTCCTAATTTCCCTGAGGGCAGTGAAAGGTGAGGCCAGTGTGTGGTTACAGTAGGGCAGGCGTATGACATGCTGTGGTGCAGGAGGCCTGTCTAGGGGTGCAGCAGTGAGGGGCTGCAAGTGCGGTAGGCATGAAACCAGGCCCAGAGCAGCAGGTGGGAGCAATGCTCACCCCACCACCTGTGGGTTATCTTGGGGGTGGCCCTACTTGCTTCCTCCATCATCACTTCCTGTTTGGCAGCCTTGTCTGGAGGCGGGCGTGGGCTGTCTCAGTCTGACCCTCCCAGAGGGCGTGCAGTCTGTGCTGCTGCACCTGTTGTTTGTCGCTGCCTGCTGTGACAGAAGCTAGCCTCCGTGCTCTGAGCTTCCTCTTAGAGTTCTGTTATTGCCAGGTGCCCGAGAGACACCTGAGGCTGAAGGTCCATGGCTCAGTCTCCAGAAACGGTTTGTAGAGGCAGTTAGCCCCAAAGATGTGTCTGGGGCATGGAGGTCCACCAGGTGGCCCCTTGGTCCCTTGATGATCTTGGCCCAGGGGTTTAGACATTCCTTACAACAGTGGCCTGGCTCACTTGCCCCAATCCTCCTTTAGGCTCAGTGTCAGCTGGGAGCAGGCAGGGAATCTACAGAGTGATTCTGACCCTTCCTTTGTGTCACCCTTTGTGACACTGTGACCACAGTGCCCCCGCCAGGAGGCTTACAGCAAGGGGAAACAGACCATGCAGATTGGTACAAGAGCTGTAGAGGAAAGGGACTGTGGGGAACAGAAACCAGCAGTGTAGGCTTTTTTTTCTTTTTCTCTGAAACGAAGTCCTGTCAGGTAGCCCAGGTTGGTCTTGAACCAGCAGTGAGCCTCTTAAGTGCTGGGATCAAAGTCATGCACCATCACTTTTTTCTTTTTAAGACAGGCGGGGTCATATAGCTCAGCATGTGTAGCCCAACAGATGGTGAACTCCTGGTTCCCTGCCTCTGCCAGGATTCTCTGGAGCTGAGACTTGAACCCAGCCTTATGCGTGCCAGATAAACTCTCTACTGGGCTACACAGCAATCCCCCGCTTTCCAAGTGCTGAGATTCAGATTTGTTTTGAGGGCATCCCCTACCGCTGGGTTGAGCCAGAAGGCCTCCCCTTGAGACAGCTGCCATCCAGCCTGGGACAGTGGAATCACCTGGACCACTAGCCCTGGGGAGAAGGGCTAAGAGTCCAGAGTGGACAGTAGATGGACTGGACCTTGGAGGAGGAAGCCATCATGATGTCTGACTTTGAATGCAACTAACAGGAAGGATCTGGGCAGGTCCACGTGGACCTGCTATTTCCAGCTGGCTCTCACAGTGGTGTGCCTTCTCCCTGCCCACACCCACCTACCCCCAGAGAACCTGTGTGTCCCCCATCACAGGATTCCCAGGAGGCCTGCCAGGCTACAACAAACGAGCCACCACCCTACCCCTAGGCTGGAGCTGCCGTGAGCTGCCAGGTCTCCTCAGCACCAAGGCACTTAAGGCCCCCAGGGAGAAAGAAAGAAAAAGTGAAATGGGCTCATTTGCCTTTTTCGTTTTTATTTTCAGTAGTGGCTTTATGTTCAGGAAATGGGCTCTTCTGGGCTGTGGGCAGTGATTTCTCTGAGAGTTGGGCTTCACACACAGGGGCCGAGCCTTCACTGGTGCCACCTACCTTCAGCCCTGGTTAGTAACAGCCACGGTCGCTGTGCTCAGGGTGGGGAGGCAGATGTGTCTCAGATGTTGTTGCAGAGTTCCCATCTCTCTTCTGGGGGCAGCCAGGAGCCCGGCAATGTGCCTGTGGCGTTCTTAGTTTACCAGTGGGGAAACTGAGGCCAGGGATAGCTCAAACATGCATTGAGATCTGGAGCCTAGACCAAGTCAGCCGAGTGTTCCTGGCTGTCTATTTGTTGCCACAACTCTGGACTTGATGGGAGGAGACGCCAGCTTTTCCTTCCAGTGTTCTCATGGGCCCACCCTTCAGACTCAGCTGTCAGCCCTGGCCAGCACCCATAGCAGCCCACTCTCTCTACTTCCCTTCAGCCTATGGTGGCCTGGTAGCTCAGTGCTACCCAAAACCAAGTACCAGTGAGAAGCTGAGAGCTTGGGTCATCTTTCCCCAGTATCATGTGGTTCTCCCTGGCAGGAGGGTGGGTCCCCAAAAGCTCAAAGATTTAGACTCCTTTGGTGGCCTCTGGCCTAGGACCTCTTTGCTGCTGCTGCAACACAGGGGTTAGATTAATTGTCCCAGGCCACCCTGGCTTGAGAAAGGGCAGTAGGTTTCCTGAAAGGGTGAGGAATGGAACCCTGGGTGTGAGGAGAGGCTGGCATCTTCTCTCAAGGCAAGGCCTGGGTGGGACTGACCCTGAGAAAGCTGGTGGCAGAGCCAGCTCCCTGGGAGCCACCCTGGAGAGAGAGGGTCACCCACCTTTAGGTTTCAATTCATAAGACTGTACAACCTGGGTGAGAAAGTTCTGTTTACTCAGCCTCCCCCTAGGCCCTGATGCTGCCAAGAGTATATAGGACTCTCGGGGTGGAGATCTCCTGCCCGTGGGCATGTCATTCCAGGGGCTGTGATGATAAAGACATCCTAGGACTCACTCAAGCAGGCAGCTGTTGGCTGGGCCAAGGATGGCAGGTCAGACTGTCTCCTGTCCCATCCTACCATGCTGGTGTCTGAGGGTGCTGCTCTTTCTGCTGTCTCGTGTCTAGGCCTTCTGGCTTTCCCGGGGTGCTCAAATATCCACAGGTGCAGTTCTTGGCCCTTGGGGACCCTGGCAGCAAGGAAAGCTCTGCCCACATGGGCCATGAAGGTCCATACATAGGAATTAAAAGGGTGTTTTCGTGTGGGAAGGAAAAGATGGGGCAGGAGGGGCTCAGGATGGTGCTGAGGGAGGGGAAGAAACCTTCAGGCTGTGTGCCCCGGGTGCCAACACCCTGGGGTGTGTGTAGTTCAGTGACAGCAGGAGTCAGGGTAGAGATGAGTGGGGAGCTGGGTGTGGGCTCTCAAGGAGGAAGGAACTGGAGCAGTTTGGATTTGCTTCTCCATCCAGGTGGGAGAGGTGCTAGCGGGTTCTGGTCCCTGGGGTGATGTGGCCTTGAAGTCTTCAAGGAGGCACTTCCAAGTGGTATATGTGGGACTTAGTGGGCTAGGCAAGCGGAGTCCGATTGGCCCAGAGCCGTAGGAAGTGGGGGACAGTGGCAGTGCCATTGAAAAGCTTTGGGTGGAGGTGAGTTGGGTGCTGGTGCCCTTGCTAGGCTGGACAGGACTGTGGTTGAATGGTTGCTGGCATTTGAGTCTGAGCAGCCCTGGGGATGTCTCTGAACACACGTGGCACTTCTAGGATGCAAACAGGTGTGGCTGAGGCCTGCAGCCGTGTGCAGTCTGGGACCAGGGTCACCCTTGGACAGAGCACAGGGCTAGAACTCAGGTGGGTTTTTAAGTAGATTGTGACTTGTAGAGAGTTCTCTGGTGTGCAGGCCTCTCTGTCTCAGCGGCTACTGCTTTTGGCCTGGATGCCCGTGGTGGTGGCCGGAGCATGGAGTCTTTGTGCTGACCCATGTGTAATCGTGTACCGTTACCCATCGAGCTTGGTTCTGAGGTGCAGGTGGTATTTGAAGCTGGATAATTCTGTGTTCCAGGAACTGCCCCGGGCGTTTGGGTTATTAGCTGTGTTTCTCTCTACCCTTGGGTACCAGTAGCATCCCGCAGATGGGTGTCCACAAGTGATTGTTTAGAACCATGCTTTCAGTGGAGTGCAGCATAGGTGGGTGACTTGGAGGGTCTGTCAGGCCTCTGAGCCTGTTTCACCTGTCCTGTGCCTTGGACAGGCGTGGTGTCAGACACCACAGTAGTGCCTGGCAGAGACCTCCAGGAAAGTACAGGTGAACAGGCAGACACGGGTGACCCGGAGTATTTAGGGCATACAGGATTGGGCAGGTCCATGGTGATTTGGCAGACCAGGAAAGCAGTCCCTGCTGTAGGCAGGTGTCCTTGAATGGGGCCATGGGGTGGCTCTGCAGGAGCTTCTGTTAGCAGACGCCACCCCTATAGGGATTGGGTAAGGGTGTTCCACAACATTCTCAGAGCCTCTGAGTGTTTGCATCCCTTGGCCCAGGTGGGGTCCCATTCCACACCCAGGTGGGGGCACCCACATAGGTTTTGGTGCTATCCGAAGGCCTCAGTCTTGCCTAGTGGGGAGCAGGCATCCAGCAGCACCCTCTGTCAGAACTCTGGTTTCAAGAGAGTCAGGCCAGGCTGGAAGACAGTGCAGGAAATGGCCCTGGATCCCAGGCTGAGGCAGGTGCAGTTTTGGCTGCTGTGAGGTCTGCTGCTGTGCAGGTTTTGGTCTCAGCAAGGGCTTAGGGATATGGTGGGTAGCTGAGTGATGACGGGAAGGAGGAGGTAGAGGAGGAGCCCTGCTTCCCAGTCCTGTCTTGCTCACTCCTGCCTGGCCTTCCTCCCTGGTACCCACTCAGGCTCCACTTTGCTAGTGGACTCCCCTAAGCTCTGGCTTCTGTCCTCTACCGTCTCCTGCAGAGCCCAGCCATGTGTTCTGCTCGTGGCTGCGTGCTGGCAGGGATCTGAGGAGGAGCATGCAGCCCAGAGGTAGGGTTGGAATCCACATCAGTGCCATTCCAGTCCAGGAAGCTGGGCAGACACCTACCTGGTGCTCCTGAGCCAAAGGCTGTTTGACCTCACAACTGCAGCTAAGTGCCAGACGGCGCGTAAAATGCTGACCACTGCTGGTGAATGGTATCCTGGCAACATCTGGTCAGCTGCCCCTGCCTTTTGAAAGTGCAGAGGGCAGGCGGGTGCAGAAGGTCTCCAAACAGTGTGCAGGGTCACACCTGTGTCAACTGTGCCTTCTTGGTGTGCACTCCAGTGGCTTTCCTAGCCCTGCCCTGGCCTTGCCTATGTCCCTTTGGTACATGTGTTGTCTGGGCTGCTGTCAGAGCTGGGGAGATAGATGGGTCAGTAGGTTAAGTGCTTGCCTCACTAGTGTGATGGCCACAATTCAGATTCCATGGCAGTCTCATTGTAATCCCAGCATGCAAAAGACTGTAGAATCTCAGGTCTGAGTTCCAGTGAGAGGGACCCTACCTCAGTACGTCAGGTGGGGAGTGATCCAGGAAGACAACCTGGCATCCATCTCTGGCCTATTTGTACATACATAACACTCAAATTCGTTGTTGTGATACTTGCTGCTCACCTCTCTGCCACCCCATGCTTCACCACACAGAGGCCACATGTCACTTGTCCATTTTTGACTTAAAGGCGGGTCCTGCCCTGTTGCTGAAGACTAGAGCTCTTTTTTTTTTTTTTTTTTCTTAAGTAGGGTTTTTCTATGTAACCCCTGTTGTCCTGGAACTCATTGTGTAGCCCGAGCTGGCCTTGAACTCAGAGACCTGCCTGCCTGTGCCTGCCCAGTGCTGGGATTAAAGGCATGCACCACCACTGCCCAGCTGACTAGAACTCTTTTAGTTATGATCAAGTGCTCCTCAGCCTTCCAAAGACTTCAGAGCCCACACGTGGAGCCCACCTCTTTCCACTGTCTCTGCTAGGTGTTCCCCACCCATACCTTCCTTGAATGTCTTTGGGAAGCCCTCATCTCTTGGACCTGTGCGTGTTAGGTGACTCAGCTTGGAGTCTGCAGCTCATCCATCCCAGTTTTCTTTCAAAGGTGTTAGTTGCCGCTGGCAATGGCCTGGATTGGGTGGAGGTGGATGCCATGCACTGGGTGACCTTGGTTATTCATGATGTCACACAAGCTGTTGGGTCTCACTGAGCATGTCTCTCCAGAGAGATGTGCACATCCCACTCTGTAGGTCTGTGAAAAGGTGGGGTGCACACGCATACGCCCTGGTGTGTGTGTATTTGCGCGCGCGCTGGGGAACAGTTAAGTTTTTTCTTTTAGACCAAAGCTCTCTGGAATTAGGCTGTGTTCTAGGCCTGACTTAAAGACGTTAAGGGAAGCTGAGGCTCCAGCTGGCCCAGAGGCACAGCTTGGACACAGCATGAGAGTGAGCGAGCGATCTGTGTGCTGACACCTTGGTGGCTTCTTGTGATACAGTGTGGGGTGCTGCTGCAGACATGTCTGAGGCCCAGACCTGCCCAACAGGAGGCTGACTGTGCAAGCAGTCCCAGCAACAGGCCCAGTGCCCTCTACTTAACTTCCTGATGCCTAGCCTCAGTTTCCCCCTGCAGCAGTGCTGTGCTGAGGCTACAGCCAAGAGTAGCAAGTAGTAGCGGCTGAGGGTGTGGAGAGGAGCTCAGGTTGTAAGCTGCAGGACCTATGTGGTCACTTGGCACAGGGTACTCAGTCTCCTGACTTTAAAATGGGCATGTTGGTACACAGTAGATAATACTGTGCACCTTAATACTCAGCAGGGTGAGAGCCAAGCGTACCAGCAGCCGTGAGCCCTCCGTCTGCAGTGGGCGCACCTGTCTGTCTGTTACCCGAGTGTTTGAAGTAGGCGCACCTGTCTATCAATGCATTACCTGTGTGTGTGTGCTTGCAGTGGGCGCACCTGCAGCCCTGCTGTCTCCCCTAGCAAGAGTTTAGGAAGGATTTCATGAGTGAGGCGCCTCCTGCTCTCTGGAGGTATGGGTCGCTAAGGAACATGAGTGTCACTAGGAGGGGTAGGTACCTGGCATGTGAGCTGCACTGCTCCCCAGGATTTTAACAGGCTTTGAGCTCTGCCAGCTGCCCTCTCCTCACAGCCTTAAGACTTCCAGTTTAAACAAAGGCCTGTATTTCTGCCTTGTACCGTGGGTCCTGTGGGAGATCCATGGAGGGGGCGGTCCCGGTCTGAGGAGGAGGATACTGTGAGAACAGACGTTAAGTGGCCTGTGGATTGATGGCACTGTCCATGCAAAGGCCCGAGTGTCGGAGAATACCTGACATGATGTTGCTGCAACTGTTTTGTAGATGGGGTTGCAGAGTAGGGCAGGGCACAGGTCTCTTTGCTCTCCATACCCCCCCCCCCGCCATCCTGTTCCTTTCTGCCCCTGACGCTCTGCTTGGCCCACAGGCTGACCCCCCACTACATCTACCCGCCAGCCATTGTGCAGCCCAGCGTGGTGATACCTGCCACCCCTGTCCCACCTCTGTCCTCGCCCTACCTTGAATATACGCCAAGCAGCCCAGCCTATGCCCAGTTCCCTCCAGCCGCCTACGACCAGTACCCATATGCCGCCTCACCTGCCACAGCCACCAGCTTCATGGGCTATGGCTACCCAGCTGCCATGCCCCCAGCCTTGTCCGCAGCTGCGCCTGCAGGCACCACCTTCGTGCAGTACCAGGCACCTCAGCTACAACCCGACAGGATGCAGTGAGGCGCGTCCTGCCTAGGGCCACAGCCACCGCCTGCCAGCCTCGGGAGCCACCAGCAGTTGGGTCTCCTCAGGCCCCTGGGCCCACCTGCCAAGGGCATCAGACAGCTGCTTCTCCAGCCCAGACCCTGCTGTGCCCTGAGGAAGGACATGAGAAGTAGGGGTTCACTCTTGGGAACCTCTGCAGCCACTCCATGCCAGGTGCCTTACTCTGGGACGTGTGCAGACGTCCACCTTCCTCTTTGGGAACCCCGCCCATTGCCCCTCAGTCGAAGCACTGTGCCATGTCCTGTTGGGATTGTTCTGCTATGAAGGCAAGACCATCAGCACCAAGAACCCTAAACCCATTTTTTACTTAGAAACTGGCTTTGGTCGATAGTTCCCCTGTGGAGACAATGACAGTATTTCTCTGTGACAGTGTCACTGGTGGGATGCCTGGAGCTACCCCTTCCCGCACAGGGTGGCCATCACCAGACTGCAGCCCTGCAGGGCCCTGGGTTCCTATCTGTCTGATGCTGCCCACCTCACCTGCAGAGGTGCTCGTCAGGGCTAATTCTCAGGTGTCTATTGCTGTGCCATTGAAGCCTTCTTCCTGGCCCTGCGTCCTCTAGGCAGGGCTCTGTGTCCACCCACCCACCCTCCTATTGTCACCTGTGTGCCGGTCTGGGAGCATGGCCTGGCTGCGCTGCGCAGAGGGAGAAGTCCAGCCCATGTCTGGGAGGGGTGCAGTGGGCATCCCTGGCAGCATGAGCTGCCCGCAGGCTGGGCAGTGGGTCCCTCCACACCTACCTCAGGGAGCCAGTGTGAAGGCACTCGGCAGCGTGCCTGCTACTCAAGCCCAGAGGACAGAGGGAGTAATGTTATAATATTTTTATTAGAATGTTCTGATTATAAAAATAAAACTTGTTTTCTTTAAAGAAAAGTCAGTCTGAGGTTTTCTCTGGTGGCCATGGCAGTCCTGTGTCCAGGGTTTTCTGATAGCTGTCACCAAACCTTACCCCGCCCCCCAGTATGTCCCTGCAGTCTGAACCGGAGGACTTCAGCCACCACAAGGTAGGTACAACCAGGCCTGGGCAGAAGTCGCTGCTGTTGACCCTGATACTCAAGCCTTTAGCAGTGACCCTGGGGCTGTTTTTTTTTTTTTGCACTGTCCCTTGGGTCCCCCAGGATCCTGTTCCAGTTTGACTGGAACTTAGTTTGACTTTGAGATGTGACTTCTTCCGGCTTCTGGGGCCCCAGCCCAGCTGGGCCGTCAGGATTGGGTTTGCTTTCATCCCGGGCCTCCACCTCCCCAAGTGTCAGTTTGCAAACACTAAAGGGTCAGAAGGTCAATGTGGGGCTCTCAACCCACAGCTGACATTTGCTGTTGCTGATAAGAGTTTGGGGCTAGGGAGGGGTGGCGGGCACTGCCAGGGTTATCAGGAAGGCCACTCGAAGCCCGTATACTTCCTGTCTCTATCAGCTGGTGGCAGCCACAGGGACAGGCCCTCAGGAAGGCCCCTTGGCCTGGGAAATGCCCTCCTGGGGCTTAGGATCGAGGTCTCTAGACAGGGCGAACCTAGGAGAGTTCAGAGACAGTTTTGGGTCGGGAATGCGGCAGGGTGTTCGGGCAGCACAGCCACACTGCTGTCAGTAAGGGCAACGATAATTGCTATCCTTGCTCTAGGGCAGTTCCCCACAAGAGGTCCCCAGGTACAGGTGACAAGCTGCAGAGTCACCCACCATTGTCCCTGGTGCAGTGTGGTGAAAGGTCTGGTTAGGAGAGCCCACACTGTCCCATGCCAGGGTTTTTCACTGCTTCACCTTCCAGTGACAGGATTTCTGTCCTCTGTTCCCAGCTGCCAGCACTGAGCTGGTACACAGTGTGACCCAGAGGAGGCACAGGTTCGGTCCTGCCAGAGGGCCAGACACACTCCCTGCAAGCATATACTTACAGGCTGCACACACATTAGTGTGCTCACCCTCCTCATAAAGGTTCAGACAGACACATGGATACAGCATTGCTCATTCCTCGTGGACATTCACACGGATACACGCAAAGCTACACACACACACACACGTGTGTGTGTGTGTGTGTGTGTGTGTGTGTGTGTGTAGATAACCTTTCACAAGCACACAAGCACACCTGATTCAGCTCAAATGCACACTTGTACAGATGTCTGCAAAGCAGCATACAGGCATGCATGTATGCACACACACCCCAGCCCCAGGCGCACTGGATAACATAAGTAGGGTCCATGTGTGTCATCTGTGTTGTGTGGTAGGTGAGGACCATGGCCTCTGGGGCAGAGATGTGGCTACAGTTTTGAGCTGGAGTCACTTGGGGAGAAGCTAGATCTGGCTGGGGTGGTGCAGGGGGTGTCTGGATGGCTGGACAAAGAAGGAGGACCCCAGACCCTGGGCTGGACCTTCTCTCTGCAGCGCAGTCAGCTACCACTCCTTGCCGGAGCTTTTCTTTATAGCCTAAGTGCAGGTGGGCAGCAGGCCAGGTAGAGTCGGCCTGAACCCCACCACTGTCATATAGGGACAGTTCAGTTGAGTGTCATTTGCCATGTTTGCCCAGAGCCCAAAGCATAACTAAGGTCCAGTTGCCACATGGCCGGCTGCATAGTCTACATCTCTCCCCTACCCTGGGACCTGTCCTGTCCTGGGACCCCCCATCCCTGGGCACCCACTGCTGTGAGAGGCTTTCAGGCCTTGAGATGTGTGAGTCACTGGCAGATGCTAATCGCTCTGTCCAGACTTCCAGCCTCCAAGTACTGGGCTACCTCTAGTCATTATCTCAATCTAAGAGAACTCAGGAGTGGCCTCCCACAGCCTGAGGACTCTGGCTAGGGGTGGGAACATGCAGGCTCAGAGCTCTTAGGCCTTTAGTTTGGAGCCTATGGCCCTAGGTGCTCTCTTAACTCCTGGGTGTCTGGCACTCTAGTGCAGTCCAGAGCCCTAGGAAGGGAGCCACACAGTGGTGGTGAAACCCCTCCCTGCTTCTCTGCAGGCCTGCTCAGTGCCCTCTTGTGCATGTGTTCCTAGTTCCTTTTGGGGCCTTGGTTTCCTCTCTGCACAGGCTAAGCTGACCCTGAACCCCTTAGCTTCAACTTCAGCTTTATTGGGCCCAGTGGTCTCCCCTTGGCTGAGCAGTCATTCACTCTCGTCTACCCCAACTATTGGTTTAGACATGGGTGTAGGCCGTCTGGGTCACAAGAGCCACACAGGCCTTCTGGAACTCCAGGAAGAAGGGGGACTTCTCTGGAGGAAGCAGGCTGGGAACAGATAACCCCAAGTTTCTATGGGGGAGGAGGAGGTGTATGCTGATGGACAGGCAAGGAGAGCTGGGAGCCAAAGGGTCTCTGTGGCCTCTGAGGTGACCCCTGTGAGGTGGCCTCTGGGAGGTTACCCCTGGGAGGTGGTCTCTGGGAGGTGATCTCTGGGAGGTGACTTCTGTGAGTGACCTCTGGGAGGTGACTTCTGGGAGGTGACCTCTGGGAGGTGACCTCTGGGAGGTTCCTAGGTCTAGTTGTCCAAGCCAACTGCTTCCCCCTTGCTCTAAAAATGGCCCTCAGGGATCCATTTCCCTTGTTCCTGAGGGCAGAGGCCAGAGTAGGCCTTTGTAATTCTGTAGTGTTGAGATAGTATCTGCTCTTGTCTCTGCTTCCACTGCCTCAGGCCCTCATTGAGACCCCTTGCAGGCAGTGTGATGGACAGCCCTTTCTTGAGGGGAGCTGGATTGGGGGCAGAGTGAGTAATCTGTTCCAGGCTTCAGCCTGCCTGCACCCATGAGTGCCAGGTAGAACATCTTGGCCAGTCCTCTCCTGTGCCTCCACTCCTCTATCAGGTGTGCAGGCTTCTCTCCTAAGGACCTGGTGCAGTCAGGATGCAGTGGGAGGGGCCAGTGTTGGGTCCATCTCTGGCTCTGCCACTCTAGGGGTTGGGCATGATGGCTGGAGCTCCAGCCATAGTTATCTCTCCTACAAACTGGCTAATTACCGAGTTGCTGAACAGAAAGGGGGAGGATTTGCTAACGGTTAGTTGATGTGAGGTAGGCGGTTAGTTGATGTGAGGTAGGCGCTCAGCCCACCAGCCCCAGGAAAGACTGAGCAGTCAGCAGGGGGGAGAGGAACACTTGGTTCTGTGAAGTCACCCTTGAGCTCAGGCCCCTACTCCCCAGAGAGGGAACTCACGGTTCCAGCTACCCACAGCCACACTGCTAGCTAGCGTCAGCCTCATGTCTCCAGAGCTCAGCCCGAGAACTCACGGGCTCCCCTCTGATGTCTCCCAAGACCCTGGCATCCCTGGTCCCTGTGCCAGGTGGGTCGCCTACACAGAGAAATCCAGCTGTGCCTAGATGCTGCCAGAGTGCTGGAGAGTGACTGGGCTGGATTTAACCCAAGCACCTTGAGTCTAGCCACATAAGACTTCACCAGGTTCAGGCCACCGCCCCATTTCTTCCACCTCACCCACAGCCAGCTGGGCGTCACCCCCACCCATGGCCCTCTGTGCCTGCTGAGTCACACTGGTGTTTTTCCTCAGACATGTAAACACTGAATGTAAACACAGGCAACAGGTTGGAAGTCTAGATACAAAACTGCCCAGGGCTCCCTGCTCTGGGTGTCATCACGGGCAGTGGTGGGGGTGGCACCTGCCCTCTCAGTACCTCCTGGGGTTGCTGATAAGCGTCAGGCTTTGCTTATCAACCTGTTATTCTGTCCCTGGGTGCTCATGGGGGGAGGGGCTGAGAGCAGAGATGGGGAGCCCCTACCACCCCACCCCCAGTTGCTGCATGACCCATGGCTCAGAAAACCCTGGGTGCCACCTGCTGGCCCCTACCTGTCGATGGGGGCATTTTTAGAGGAATTTTAAGAATAGAGAGATTGTTCTAAATTATACATATAAATAGTCCTGCTAGAATCTGGGTATGTGGCTTAAGCCTATAATCTCAGTACCAAAGAGACTGAGACAGGAGGATGGCCTTGAGTTTGGAGCCAGCCTGTTTTGGAGTGAAACCCTGTCTCAAAAGAAATGTAAGTAAATAAATGAATGTATGCCATTGCAATACAGGTAAACATACTCTGATAGAGAGGCAATGTGGGTGATTTGTGCACACGCCTGTGTGTACAGAGAGAAGACATTGGCTGTTTACTTTCCTGAATTTTTTGAGACAGCTTCACTGGGTATCCCAGGCTACTGCCTGGAACTGGGGAACCTCCTGCCTCAGCCTTCCACCACACAGGATGCAAGATTTGTACTTGGGGTCAAAGGAGAGTGCAACACTAAGCCACAAAGTTTGGGGGAGGGTTCCTTATATAGCAACTGATCCATATAGCTGAGGGCAGAAAAGAACTTCTAGAATGAGGAGACAGCACACAGAAGTCATAAAGTATCTTGGAACCCCACCTCAGAGGGCTTCGGGTGCCCCTCAGTGTTAGAGTGGACATGGGCAAGGGGTAGATTCCACACCACACACACGTACACGTGTGTTCGTGAATCCTTGGTGGCCTATCCAAACAGCTGGCTTCTAGACAGTGATTTCTCGTTTAGGGTTAATTCTTTCCTCCCTTACAGCATGATCTACAGGACTCTGCCTTTTGCCCCTCTGGCAAAATTTGCACAGACACCCCCACACATACACACACCAGCTTGGCTGAGCCCCTCCTGCAGCCAGGTTTTGTGTAGCTGTTCAAGGAAGGCTGTCATACCCCATCTCTTGCCGCCCAGCTGACCACATCTGTGTGAGGCCGAGGACTGGCTCAGTGACGCGGTGGGCCCTGTTGACCGCTGGCTTCAGATGCTGAGCCCCAGAACAACCCAGAGGCAGCTTCAGGCCCCGAGGAGGACCTTTCACATTAGCCTTCAGGGGCAAAGAGCAACAGACATCGTCTCCGAGCAAGCACGGTGTGGCAGCGTGTTCAAAGTCCCTGTGCCGTTTCCACCTGGAAGAGTGCTGTGCTCCTGAGCAGATGACCTAGAACCTTGTCAGGAGGTAAGTACCGAGGGGGAGAGATGAGAGAGAAGAGCTTGCTGCTCATCTCTGGATGGTAGCCAGGGAGGCCTCCATGACGAAGAGCCACAGAGAAGGGCAGGCTAAGAGCACATGGCAGAAAGAACATGCGAAGGTCCTGAGGTGGGCTGGGTTTGACACATGAGAGGAACGGGAGGCGCCTACTGTGACTGGTGGGGAAGACAACCGGAAGTGAAGAGGTCATCTCTGGGCCTATTTGAAGGGGAAACGGGCTGGAGAGATGGCTCAGTGGTTAGGAGCACTGACTGCTTTTCTGGAGGACCCAGGTTCAATTCCTAGCACCCTATGACAGCTCACAACTGTCTGTAACTCCAGTTCCAGAGGATCTGATGCCCTCACGCAGACATACACTCAGGCGAAACACCAATGCACGTGAAATAAAATTAAAAAAAAGATTTATGAAGGGGAATGACAGACCAGGCTGAAAGGTTGGTTGAGGGTCAAAAACAATGGGTGGCACTTTCTAGTCCTGAGCTACAGAACACTGGGGTGGGGATCTAGGACCTGGGCATGGCAGGCAGGTGGCATGTCACATCCACGCCCAGCTTTGTCTGCTATGTTTCTGGGAATGCTGTTTTTGAATGTGGGATCTCAGAGTCTCTTGAACACAACTACCATTTCCTGAGGCCACCCAGACTACCTGCAGAGTGATCCTGGCTCAGGGTGGGTGGACACCAGCTTCTTAGAGAGTGGTGGGCTTGAGGAAGGGCTGGGAGATGTCACCGAGTCACCTATGCTGGGAGGCCTAGGAGCCTGAGGGCACATTGGGGAGCAGATTCAGTTCTATGACCCCAGTAGAGAGAAAGAGGGTTTTGCCATTCTAGTACCCAGTGCCCTGTCTGGAACACTTGGTGTGATGTCTGGAGAATGTATGCCCTGCCAGAGCACCCCTCAACCACAGAGCACCCCTCAACCACAGAGCACCCCTCAACCACAGGCCTTTGTATGCACTTTACTGTGCACTCAGTGCTTCTCCTGATGGTTCCTGCCCACTCCCTCACTCTGTGCTTCCTGCCCACTGCTGAGCAAGCTTCTAGGTTTGATCATAAATCCCACTAGTTTCTCTCTCTCTGTCTCTCTCTCTCTGTGTCTCTCTCTCTGTCTCTCTCTGTCTCTGTCTCTCTCTCTCTGTCTGTCTCTCTCTCTCTGCCTGTCTGTCTCTCTCTCTCTCTCTCTCTCTCTCTCTCTCTCTCTCTCTCTCTCTCTCTCTCTCTCTCATCCTGAACCTGGAGTTGAGTGGAGGTATTTCTGGCCCCTCATGACAAGCCAGACTCCAGTGCCAGCTTAACTTCCAAAGAACGTCATTTGGAGGCTGCGGGTGGGGCGCTCAGTGGATAGACGGAGAGCTTGCAGGGCACCATGTTTAATTCCCAGCCCTGTATAAACCAGCACAGTAGTACACTTCTGCAATCCTAGCACTCGGGAGGCAGGAGCATCAGAAGTTCAAGATCGTCCTTGGCTACATTTTGGGTTCAGGGCTAGCCTGGGTTAAGTGAGAACCTGACACAAACACACTACATTAAACAGTGCTATAGTCCTGGACATGCCCTAAGCAGCAGGATCTGTTCCTGAATTCACCCCTGAGGCTGATTCTTCACAGAGACACGGGGGGGGGGGGGATGCAGCTCATCTGTGGAGTCTGCCTGGGGGGGGTATAGCTCATCTGTGGCCTGTGGAGCCAGAGTACAAGTAGACTTTCTGCTCATGGGAATGTCCTGAGAGAGGTCAGAGGTGGCCCCTGGGAGGTGGAGTGGGCCCCCTGTGTGACAGCCTGGCTGTCTGTGGACTTGAGTTTTGACCATATTTGCCCAGTGACTTGTGGCTGCCCCAGGCTATGGCATAAATACCAGTTTATCAGGTTTATTGACTTTGTCCCCAGAGTGCAGAGCAGCCAGCAGCTCCCTGGGTGGTGTTGCCCACTCAGAACTCGGCCCTGGACAGGAGGCTGGACTATGGCCGGCACATCTGGGGTTCCCAGAGCTCCTGAGCCATCTGTTGGGGTCCTGGGACGTAGGAGACAACGGGCTTAGCCTACAGAGCACGTTGTCAGTATCCAGAAGGCAAAACAGACTGTCCCCTTTCCCAGTGAAATCTTTACCTACCTTGTCACCAGCAGGTCTCCCTGTCTCTGTGTGACCATGCCAGGCTGATCAGAACCCCAGAGGCCATCAGCCCCAGGGATGGGCTAAGATACAAGTTCCTAGCCCCAAAGAGCCCTGGGGGCACATCTTGGGTCTGGTAATGGGGACAGAGGCCTGCCGCTCTCCATAGGCCAGTGCAGTGTCTGTTTGAAGAAATTGTGGCCCCCATCGTGGCCTGCAGACATTTACAAACATGATGACGGCTTATCAGGTGCACACGTTGGTCTTTAGGCACTGGATCTGTACAGGTGGGTCCTGCTGCCACAGTGAATCCCAACTCACGTGCATGGTCACCAGGAGAATCAGGAAGGACCATGCCAGGCCATTCACAGCCACTTGACACGGGGCTGTGTTGCAGGAGTCCTGTCTATTTTCTACTATAACAGTATGCGACATTCTTTTAAAGAAATGACATTGCAAGGAGGCTCCAGGGCATTGTTCATTCCAGGTCCCAAGCCTGGCATCTCCAGGCGGTGCCCCACCTCAGAATGCTCTGGTACTCTGAGCCATTTCTGATCCATAGCAGCCACTGAAGTGTCCCCACCTCAGGCCTGAAGAGAGGAGTGACCAGTGCAGTGCGCCCTCAGCCACTGAAATGTCCCCACCTCAGGCCTGAAGAGAGGAGTGACCAGTGCAGTGCGCCCTTCATTCACAGCCACAGCACCACCTCGACGCTGATTTTAGTCACGCGAGGAGCTTGGGGGCAAAGTCAGGGTAAGGAAGCTATTTCCACCTGGTGTCCCTGTGAGACTTGCTCCACCAGCCTTACTCAGGGCAAGACAGAGAAGCCAGAGGGCATCTGAAGGAGCAAAGGGGCCTCCCAACAGGAATCTTTAGAGCTCCCAGACTAGCCTCAGACGTAGCAGAGGGTGGGCGGTGACTGTGAACTTCCTGTCTCCACCAAGGCTAGCATTGCAGGTGTAGGGCACCATACTGAGTTTGTGTGGTACCGGGGATCTGAACCAGGGCTTGGATCCTGCTAGACCAGGACTGTTAACTGTTCTGTAGATGACACCCGGGCCTCCTGCCTGCTAGACAAGCACTCTGCTACATTTTTGTTCTTTGACACGAGGTCTTGCTGAACAGTCCAGGACAGCTTTGAAACAGCAATCCTCCTGCTTCCCAGACAGCTGGGAGGCCTCAGATAGCACAAGTAACTGGTGTGTGACTTTCTTTTTTTAGGTTTTGTGTGTGTGTGTGTGTGTGTGTGTGTGTGTGTGTATGTATGTATGTGTGCATGCATGCATGCATGCATATAGGTATAGGTGTCCACAGTGGTCAGGAGAGGGCTTCACATCCTCTGGAGCTGGAATTTTAGGTAGTTGTGAGCCCCACTGGGATCTGGACTCCAGTCCTCACAACAGAGCACAGATCTTGACTGCTGAGCTCTTCCAGCCCATGCAGTGGGCTGGAATCGACACCACAAGGGCTTTAGAGCCTCTCTCACCTGTGGCCGTGCATGGTTCAGGGAGGAGGAGCTCCAGGATAGTGTGACTCCACTTGGGCCACAGCCTGGAACCCGCAAACACAGGTCAGTGAGGCTGCGTGTCTCCTCCAGAGGGCTCCAGGCTGAACAGAATCCTCTACCTTGTGGACCAGGATCCAGGCCTGGTCAGCTGTGATGCAGCAAGCACCTGTCCCACTGTAGCCACACTTCTGAAGCTTCCTAGGTCACTTCCAAAAAAAGTGACCCGAGACCTGACAGCTCCACTTTCTGCTCTGCAGTAGAATGTCCCCTTGCTGTCATGTGCCCCTGGGAACGGCAGGGACGCCTGGAAAGGCCAGCATAGCTCCTATCTTTTTTGTTTTTGTTAAAGATTTATTTTTATTTATTATGTATACAGTGTTCTGTCTGCACGTATCCCTGCAACCCAGAAGAGGGCACCCAGATCTCATTACAGATGGTTGTGAGCCACCATGTGGTTGCTGGGAATTGAACTCAGGACCTCTGGAAAAACAGCCAGTGCTTTTAACCCCTAAGCCATCTCTCCAGCCCTTGATTTTGTTTATTGAGACAGGGTTTCTCTGTGTAACAGTCCTGGAACTCGCTCTGTAGACCAGGCTAGCCTCAAACTCACTGAGATCCACCTGCCTCTGTCTCCCTAGTGCTGGGATTAAAGGAGTACACCACGATTGTCTGGTAACAGCTCCCTATCTTAATGGACATAATCAAAATGTCTTTTGCAACTCTTATTTCCAAAGGAACTATAGTCAGATGGCCCAAGGGAGGGCCACACATGTCTCTTCATTCTTTTTATGTTTTCAGATTTATTTTATGTGTATGAGTATTTTGCCTGCATGTGTGTATGTGCATTGTGTGAGTGTAATACCTGTAGAGGCCAGAAGAGGGCATCAGATCCCCTGGACTTGGTTGGGGTTACAGATGGTTGTAAGTTGCCCTGTGGTTGCTGGAAATGGATCCTCTGGCTTCTGCAAGAGCAGCCAGTGTTCTTAACCACTGAGCCATCTCTTCAGGCCCAAATATCTTAATTTGTGGCCACACCTTTAATCCCAGCACTGGGGAGGCAGAGGCAGGTGGATCTCTGTGAGTGTGAGGTCAACTTGGGCTACAGAGAGAATTCCAGGACAGCCAATGCTACACAGAGAAACCCTGTCTAAAATAAATAAATAAATAAATAAATAAATAAATAAGCAAGCCCCTTCCTCCCAAATTGCTTTTGGTTAGAATGTTTTATCATAGCAACAGAAATCCAGCTAGAGCACAAAGAATTTTCTCTGGTGTGGATCATGGTCATCCATCTTGTGGAAGAGGTGCCTTCCCCATCCTCTGAGGCCTCTTAACCCTGCCTGCTTAGTGCAGACCACATCAGCTCCTCCTCCACAGTCAGGACTGGGATTCCTGGCCCCGTGGGCTTAGTTACCATCCTGGAATGGAGGTGAAGGTTTTACCATGCACAGAACTCTGCTCAGCTCTATGTGGTCCATCTGTCTACATGGGTCTCAGCAGCACCTACTGTGTGTGTGATGTCTGTGACAGAGAACACGGGCACACAGGAGCGGGCAGATCTCAGCAGCACCTACTGTGTGTGTGATGTCTGTGACAGAGAACACGGGCACACAGGAGCGGGCAGATCTCAGCAGCACCTACTGTGTGTGTGATGTCTGTGACAGAGAACACGGGCACACAGGAGCGGGCAGATCTCAGCAGCACCTACTGTGTGATGTCTGTGACAGAGAACACGGGCACACAGGAGCCGGGGGAAATGGACTGGACCATTCAGGTTGAACAGGACCTTCCCTGGGCCTTGAAAACCCTGTGCTCTTATTTTACAGGCCACAAACATCCCCGATGGGGCTGATGGAGTGTCCCTCCCTCACTTGCTCACTCGTGCCAGCTGGTCCCAGCTCGGGACACCTGTGCCCACACCAAGGTTCAGGCCGGCTCCATGACCTGTTCCTCCCATCCTCAGCTCACTGCTCTCCATGGAGCTACTCCGATCCCCGCCCCCCAGGGCACACAGGCTACACCCATTGTGTGATTGCGGCAGGTGTTGTCAGTTCCCAGCTGCCATGCACTGGCAATCCTTTGTATGCAGAATTTACCTACAACTTAGTTAACAAGGCATGGTCCTAGTGGGAAAGAAAGTATGTCACTCCTGGAACCACAGCTTAATCTGGGTCCCATAGACACCACGGTGAGGTGCTGGGCTCTCCCCACCAGCAGCCCCACCCCTGCCTCAGGACTTTTGCACACACTGTTTTTGTCTCTGGCATGCGCTCGCTCTCCGATGCTCTCCCTGCCCTTGCTTTCTGCCTGCTGTGCACCAGAATCTCCCCTGTCCTTTCTTCCTCTCCTTCCTTCTTGGCCCTGGCCACACCCACACCTCCATGTCCCTTACCCTACCCACCAGCTAACTGCTCAGCAAGTACCCACTGAAGGGGACAGTTTGTGACCTAGCCTGTTCAGCAGCCAGGAAGAAGGGCGTCAGGGATGTGTTCTTGCCGCCGGGGAGAGGCCCAGCTCTACCGGAGCCTGATGTTTAGGCTCTTTTGGTCAAAAGAACATTGAGTCACATATACAAACCTGGGGCCAGGACTTTCCCCTAAACAGCCTCCAGCAGCCCCTGATGAGCAGAGCCTGGCTTCCAAAGGGAACAGCATTCCAGGCAAGGGCTCAGCAATGAAGAGGCTCTGGGGTGTAGAGGCAGTGAGAGGGGGAACAGGAGGGGAGCCAGGAAGACCCGAGACTCGGTAGGGCCCTGCCGGAAGTGATGTGTGTGACACAGTGTGGCTCTGGCTTCCCAGAGACCCAGGGAGAGAGAGCCCAGAGAGATCACAGTTCCCAAAGGACTCTGCCCTTGACATCCAGAGATTCCCCACTTGCTCATGGCCTCCGTCCAGCTGTTGAGAACGTATTACACATGCTTAGGGTCCCTGCTTGCCCCAGCCCTCTGAAAGCCCCTCCAGGCTGGTAGGGGAAGACTCTTCCTTCCCAAGTTTCACTTAGATTAAAAGCACCAAAGACCTGGGTGGGGGGGGGGCTTTCCTATGCAGGAGGCCACTGCCCACTGCTTGCGTCACAGGCAAGACTGGGATAAGCTCTTGGGTATAGGCCAGCCTGCTTGGTACCGCCCCAGGTGGCCTGAGGACACAGACAGGAACCAACCAAGTCCTCGGGAAGGGCCTGCCTGGGATCCTCCTGACCCAGCGTCCTTCTACCAGCTGGATTAAGTACATCCCTCTCCAGGCCAGTAGACTTGGTGCCAGCCCAGGAGCTCTGTGTGGATGGGCTAGATGCCACATCCCTTCATTCCTTAGGTTCCCAAGGCCATCTCTTTCCACTTTTAGAGAGGAGTCTAAGACTCAGAGAAAGCAAGGCGTGTGGCTTCACAGGGAGACTCAGCGGGCAGAATGTGTGTCTTTCTGTTGTAGACAGTCGTGTCGGCTGGCCCCGTGGAATTCAGCTGCATGCTTAATGTACACGTGGCTCCATGCAGCTATGCACATGTCCTGGATCATGAACAGTAGAGGGTGCAAGCCCCAACAATTCGGCATGCACCCCTCATGCAGTCAGGGCTCATTGTTCCTGCCAGAAACAACTGGATAAATGGCTGCACAGAGTCTTTGGGGGCACCTTGCTTGCCACCAGTGTGAAGCATTGTCTGGTTCAGGCCAAGCATATGGCCTGGCCCCCAGTGGAGTGCTGGAAACTTCTCTGAGCTACTGAGTGGAGTTTGGGAGCTAAGGCCTCTCCTTCTGACTACTCACCCTGCACAAAGTCACCCTTGGAGTTCTACCCGGCCCTTGCTTACTCTTGTTGCCCCGCTGTGGAGATTCAGGGCTGGCTACCTTCCTCCATCCAGGATGAGCCAGTAGGAAGCAAGTTGGAGTTTATCAAGGGATTTTAAACATAGATATCAGCACAGGAGTAGTAAGATGAGAGCCAAGAAATATTTAGCCACTGCAGAATACATCCCCTGAAGTGTGGAGGAGTGTTTCTCAAGAGACAGAAGTGATGATGTATGTTTATTTTTTTAGGTGTATTTATTTTTATGTCTACATGTGTGAACCTGAGAGAGCATACGTGCCCCACAGAGGGGAGAAAAGGGTGTTGGATCCCCTGGAACTGGAGTTACACATGATTGTGAGCCACTATGTGGGTGGTGGGAACAGAACCTGGGATCTCTGGAAGAGCCACCACCAGTGCTCTTAACCATTGAGCTGTCTCTCCAGCCCCTGATGAAGTGTTTTTCCAATATCCATGTATAGGATTTGGGGGCTTTTGGCCTCCCTCTCAAAGGGTGTTCGAATGACTTAAGGGAGATCAAGGTGGCAGGTGGGATGGCTGCGACTGAGGTGAAACCCTGGGCCCCAGGGACTGCTGGGAAAGGAGGATATGTGTTTATAGTTTTGTCTGTGAGACCCCAGTGTGTTGTTAATTGACTCCTTGTAAAGGAAACATATCATATATGCTTAGGCCTTAATCACAACTCAGGCTATTTTAGCATTCTTATTTGAACATGTCTCTTATAAAAGGAACCCTGGGGCTGGAGAGAAGTCTTGCAGAACACCCGAGTTCAGTTCCCAGCACTCACATTGGGCAACTCCCAACCACCTGTAACTCCAGTTCTAAGGGATCTGACACCCTCATCTAGACCCTAAGGGCACCTGCACACATGCCCACACATAGAAACACTAATATACACAATGGGAAAAAAGGCCCAGTGTGGTGGCATTGGGGAGGCAGAGACAGACAAATCTCTGTGAATTCAAGGCCAGCCTGGTCTAGAGTGAGTTCCAGCCCACCCAAGACTGCTTGTCTCAACAAATAATAAATCCCTTAACACAAGATCCCTGTAAGCCAGACTGGCCTCAAACTTGCCGTCGACAAAGATGACTGAGCTTCTGATCCTGCTGCCTCCACCTCTCCAGTGCTGTGTTTATGGGTATGCACCATGCCTGACTTATGCATCATGGGAGTCCAACCCTGGGCCCTCATGCATGCTGTGCAAGCACTCTACCAGCTAGGCCACATTCCCAGCTCCTGGCTTTTCTCAAACTGCCATTTCTGGTTTTAATTCCCACCTTCCCCACAGCAGTTCTCAGGCCACACAAGGACAGGGGCTCCAACCCCTTACTTGTCTACCCTGGGTCCCTGGAGGAAGGAATGAGCCCCCTCCTTTCGGAAGGGCACGGCCCTTCATGTGGGTGTGGAGAGGAGAAGTGCCTCTCTGGGCAGCCTGCAACACAGCTTGCAGGTGCCTCTGGGCTACGCCTGAGAGAAGCAGGTGGAGCACTGCTGTGGGCCCAGGATCTTGCCTTTGGAAGCAAGAGCACAGTGAAACCACTGAACTGGACCCCTCCATGGTAGACAGGTTTACGGGGATCAGACTACTAAGGCTACCTCTAGGAGGAGGGAGCAAAATGATGGAAAAGCAAGCAGATTTGCTATGACAGCAGGGTGGGGTCCTTGAGCTGATACAAACTGTCCCTATTGACCTTCCTGAGGCAGGCGACCTTTGCCGATGGATTAAGGGAAGTTCCTGGTAAACACAAACCCACCTTTAGGCCTCTGCTTACCCACAAACATTCCTAACATTGTTAACAGTACTGCTGGCTTGTGTGTGTGTGTGTGTGTGTGGGTGGGTGGGTGTGTGTATTGGGGGGCACTTTGGACACAAAAGCCTCCATGTTGGCAGCTGTCACAGCCAATGCTGTTGGCTGCTGGAATTCTTTTTTTGTTTTGTTTTTCAAAATATGGTGTCTCAGTGTAGTCCTGGCTGTCCTAGAACTCACTCTGTAGACCAGACTGGTCTCATACTCAGAGGTCTGCCTGCCTCAGCCTCCAGAGTGCTGGGATTAAAGGTGCGCATCACCACGTCTGGCTGACTGCTGCAGAAACTCCAGACTCTTGTCCTCAGGAGGCGTCAACCTGACTCCAGGGTGAGGGGCCCCCTTCCCTTCCACATCTCAGTTTCTCTGTCCTGCCCCAGTAGGCCTTCTAAGAGCCTCAGCACACAGCACTGGATTTGACAATCTGAGCTGGTCCAGAGCAGAGGGGTCAGGGTTCATACAGGGGACCCTGCCAGCGTGGCAGATCCTGTTCCCAGCTGCCCCCAGGACCCCTTCCTCACTTAGAGGAGGCTCCATTTCCCCATTTTTCTTTCCTGAGGCTGAGAGTGCTCAGCCAAGTTGAGCTGCCCTGAGGTAATCAAAGCCACCACTTCCTTACACAACCTGTGGCTATATTTAGAGCTACAGCTTTTCGGGCTCAGAGTCCGGGTGTGGCTGGGCCTGCGGCTGCTTCCTGAGCTGAAGGTCTCCACCTGCTTCCTCTCAGGCGTAGCCCAGAGGCACCTGCAAGCTGTGTTGCAGGCTGCCCAGAGAGGCACTTCTCCTCTCCACACCCACATGAAGGGCCGTGCCCTTCCGAAAGGAGGGGGCTCATTCCTTCCTCCAGGGACCCAGGGTAGACAAGTAAGGGGTTGGAGCCCCTGTCCTTGTGTGGCCTGAGAACTGCTGTGGGGAAGGTGGGAATTAAAACCAGAAATGGCAGTTTGAGAAAAGCCAGGAGCTGGGAATGTGGCCTAGCTGGGAGAGTGCTTGCACAGCATGCATGAGGGCCCAGGGTTGGACTCCCATGATGCATAAGTCAGGCATGGTGCATACCCATAAACACAGCACTGGGGAGGTGGAGGCAGCAGGATCAGAAGCTCAGTCATCTTTGTTGACGGCAAGTTTGAGGCCAGTCTGGCTTACAGGGACCTTGTGTTAAGTGGAGGGGGCAAGGTGGCTCTGCTGGTAAAGGCACTTGCCATCAAGCCTGACCTTCCAGGACCCAGCTGGTGAAAGTGGGGTGGCTTGACCTACCCAATAAGTAAGTAAATAAATGTTTTATAAAAAGATAGGACCCAGGCTGGAGAGATGGCTCAGAGGTTGAGAGCACTGACTGCTCTTCCAGAGGTCCTGAGTTCCATTCCCAGCAACCACATGGTGGCTCACAACCATCCGTTATGAGATCTGGTGCCCTCTTCTGGTGTGCAGATATACATGGAAGCAGAATGTTGTATACATAATAAATAAATAAATAAATAAATAAATAAATAAAATCTTAAAAAAAAAAAAAAGCTGGGACCCCCAAGTGTGTAGTAGGGGTTTGGGGCAGAGGGGATAGTGTGTAGGAGGCCTGGATGCAAATCGGTCAACAAGCTGCAGATAGGTGGACTCAGTGTGGAAAACCCTCTCTCTGTGGGCCACCAGGACAAGAGTGATTCCAAATATGGAAAAAGAGCCACTCTGCCATTCCAAGAGGCACCAGCCATGGATGGTCACTCTGCCAGGTTAGGTAAGGGTGGCAGCCAGCAGGAGGAGCAGAGACTGGGGGTGTTTGCAGTAGCCCATGGGAGTCACTCCTTGACACCAATGGAGTCTGGAGATGTTGCTGTCACAGGCACAGGCGTTCAGCTGCTGGAGGCCAGGACACCAACACTCCACAAGACCAGGACAGTCCCCAACACAGGAAAATCTGGGGTAGAGAAGACTAGTTTCAGGAGAGGTGGGGGTGGGTGGGGACCGTTTGAACTCCCGAGTTCCAGAACAGAGCCAGTGGGGGCACTAGGTGGGCAGATCCTGCAGAGTCCTGGGGTCTGGGAAGGTAAGGCCACCTCTGAATGAAAAGGTGACAGGAGTGTGGTGGTTGCAGGCTGTGCTGGCTGCTAGCTGACAGGGTGTTATTCCAATCATCCCAGGTGCTGTTGAGCAGGGCCAGCGTGCATGGGTGTGGGGGACAGATATAAATGACTTTCACCAATGAAAGCAGCGATGGGCTCAGAGTACCGGTGCCTTCCCAGGCTGGGACAGTAAGTAGTCCAACCAGCATGGCCACCCCACAGGGTACGTATGTCCACAGGACCGAGATCCATGTTTAATTCACACCCACATGATGGCAGGAAGTCACAGCATGAGTTAGACTTGGTGGGGAGGTGTTCACAGTGAGCAAGGGCCTCCTGCTGGTGCACGGGTGACTTTGGAAGAAAGGGCTGTTGGCCAATGGAGTAGGTTGCTCTGGTCTCTGGCCTGGGACTTCTGGGAGATGGGCAGGATGGCAGTCCCTGGATTCATCAGAAGTGCCTGGCACACTTGCCCCACTAGATTTGCTGATCCAAGAGCAGGGGACAATTCCTTATCTCAGTCGCAGGGTCAGAGGGTCCTCGGGATGGTGTGGCTGGGTGGTGACGGTTGGGGCTGGCACTCTATCCCTTCCCATCCATCCTTCACAGAAAGCCTTTCTGTAGTTCAGGGGTTGAGATACTTGCCACCAAATGGCCTGATGGAGGTTATTCTCTAACCATTGCATGCCCCGCCCAGATAGAAACTCATAAATGAATGAATGCATATATAAATGTAATACAAATTTAATGGAGTTTCTTTCCGGGGGGCCCTACATCTGGGGTGACCCCAGAGGTCACATGAGAAACACTGGAGGCAAACAAGGTATACACCCTGAAGGAAAAGGGACAGTGATTGCCATTCTGTCATTCAGAAGAGGCACAACCTATAGCTGGGAAGGATGCTGACCAAGCTCCGCCCCACACTTCACATCAGAAGTGAAAATATTGAAGACCACAGTCTCACAAGCCAGATTTTGAGGCTCTAGCTGTCTGGCTCAGTCCTTCACCCTGTGGCAAGTGCCCGGCCAAGGCAGCAACTCAGAAGCAACAGTGTTCTGTACGGTACTATATAAAAACAGGAGGGGCAGGGGAGAGGAGAGAGCTCAGTCAGGAAAGTGCTTGCTGCACAAAGCATAAGGACCTGGGTTCAAATCCCCAGGTCTCCTGTAAAAAGCCAGGTGTGGTGTCACATGGGTCCTTGGGGCTCAGTGGCCTGACAGTCTAGCTCCAGGTTCAGTGAGAAACCTTGTCTGAAAAATAAGGTGGCAAATGATAGAGGAAGATGTCCAAGGACCATTCTTTGTGACCTTTACATGTATATTTACACACACACACACACACATACACACACACACACACACACACACACACACACAACACACACACACACACACACACACACACACACACACACGAAAAATCAAGAGGCGAAGGAAATGAAAAACTCAGGTCTCATGCTCACATCTCTATGGCACCCACAGTGTTTGAAGTGCTGACTTGATCAGTTTCTAGTGGCCCATAATTATTTGTTTATTATCCTCTTTTTAGTTATTTGGAAAAGGGTATCATGTAGCCCAGGCTGGCCTTGAACTTGAGCTAAGTAACTGAGGTTAACCTTGAACTTCTGTTGACACACACACACACACACACACATACACACTTCCATCACGTGTGGTACTGGGGATTAAACCCAGCACTTCATGAATGCTAGGCAAGCAGCTTACCAATTGACCATCTGCAGCTCTGAATTGATGTCTGTTTCTTTTTCTTTTTTTTTTTTTGGTTTTTCGAGACAGGGTTTCTCTGTGGCTTTGGAACCTATCCTGGCATTCGATTCACTCTGTAGACCAGGCTGGCCTCGAACTCACAGAGATCCACCTGCCTCTGCCTCCCGAGTGCTGGGATTAAAGGCGTGTGCCACCAATACCTGGCTGATGTCCGTTTCTTAAAGGTCCATTCTGCCGATGACCAGATGACATGGTGGAACTGGGGCTTGAACCAGGCAGTCCCACGGTTCCTCTAGACACAAAGTCCTACACTAGGGAGATACAGACAGCTCTGGGAGGGTGCTGTCACCAGGACACACCTGAAAACACAGGGTCCTTTTTCTTTCCTCAGCTTGGCAGCAAATGCAAGCATACTTCCACAGGCGTGCCCTGGCCTGCGGCTCCAGAACTTGGACATCACTATCCGTGGTGACTTGCCTCTGCTGGTGGGTTCAGGGGGGCGGGGCAGAGTCACCGACCCAGGCAGCCCTCTGTGTTCACAAGGGAAGCAGATCAGCGTCCATCACACTGGGAAACAGACAGCTGGGTGATGCTCAAACCCAGGTTTCCCGTTGTCAGTATCCAGGCTGTAGGGGTCGTCCACACAGGAGGAGAGTTGGGTGCCCAACCCCACAGCCCAAAGGCAACAGTGAAGCCAGAGGAGCCCTAGCACGGGGAACACTCTGTAGTGGGCTCCCCAGCCTCCCCAAAAAAGGACAGGTGGGGACAGTTCACTCGGGTGCCGGAGAATTTCCTCTTAAACACACTGAGGACAAACAAAACCACAATGAGAGCTGATGGAGTTGACCCAAGTCCTAAAGGTTCCTTCCAGGGTCACGTTTGGGAACTGTGGCTAAAGCCAGCTCAGACGTGGCAGGGTGGCCCAGGCACTGGGGCACCGCCTCCGCTACCCCTGCTGCCATTTCCTGCCACTGAGTGGTTGGAAGCCCTCTCTTCCCCTCTCCCCCTGTCCTCTCACCCCTTCCCTTCTGCCTTTTTCCAGAATGCCTTTCCCCACAGCTGAGCCCCGAGAGCATTAGCTTTGATAACACCCTCCACACCCCATCCCTGCTGCTGTCTCGATGGGGGGCTTTCTTCATGGAGGGGTGGGCACTAGGCCAAGGTGTGACTCCCTGCCTGCTCCCCAGAGCCTGGCTGCACATGTTAACTAAGTACTCAGAACACTGGTGGAGGCGGGTGGCAGAGGCGCCCCAGGGAGAGGCGGCCTGGACCTTTGTCCTCTGAGCCTGCCCTGTGCCACATTGCAAGACCCCTGCACATACCCTGCCCCTCAGACTCCTCCACTTTGGTGGCTGTGACATTGGGGGTGGTGCTCACACGCTGTGTTTTGGCCCAGCAGGTGCTGCAGGGCCATGGGTCATGCAGGTGGAAGGGGGCGGGGGGGGGGGTGCGGTGACAGGTTTAACCTCGACATTATGGCAGCCAGATGCCACCGCCACTGCTACTGCTAAAACTGCCGTAGGACACATGGGTGGGTGGGTGCCCTTGTGCTCCTATAGATTTTACTTTACAGACTCAGTCTCTGCCAGCACCAACCCTAGTTCTCACCCTGCCCCCAACACAGTGTTTCTTTTGGGGCTGGGCTTTGTTCTCTGATCTGCTGTCACACATACAGTGCTGAGCAGGTGCCTGCTGGATAGCAGCGATTGTGCCCACAGGGGTCTGTTCTGGAGACCCTTAGTAGATGGAGTCCCTGGAGGACTACTAAACCCATAACGTCCCATGCTGGTCAGTATCTAAAACTGGAGGTCCAAATCCTCATTTCAATAACTGTAAGCTGTGTGACTCAGGGCAACTGCATAAACCTCTCTGGCCTTTGTTCTCTATGTACACACAGTAGCAGGCCCTTCTCACCAAGATGCCCAGGCTTCCATGGCACCTGGTGTCCAGCAAGCCTGGCTACTTAACTTCTAAGCCCCTTAAAAGATGGCCTACCAGGCCAGGCGGTGGTGGAGCACACCTTTAATCCCAGCAGAGGGCGGAGGATCTCTGTGAGTTCCAGGCCAGCCTGGTCTACAAAGTGAGTCCTAGGACAACCAGGGCTACACAGAGAAACCCTGCCTCCAAAAAACAAAAACAAAAAAGAAAAAAAGATGGCCTGCCAGCCCAGGGGTCACAAGTGTACTTCAAGCCGTGGAGCCTTGGGTCTGAAAAGCAGGTTTAGGGGACTCTAACTCTGTGCCTAGGGGACATGTATAGTGGCCGTATCCTGGGCCTGCACCCATTGCTCAGCAGTTCTCTGTCACTGTCACCCTTGGGCAGCCACATCAGAGCCAGAGACAGTGGGCAGCCACCTGGTCTCTTTCCCAGGCCAGGGACCTGGCTGTCTCCCCTCTTCCCCTAAGCTCCACCTGGCTGGCCAGGACAGGTGACAAACATTTTGTTTGCCCAGAAGGGAGGGTTTCTTGAGAGACATCTCAGCAAGTTGTCAGGCAGTTCAGAGAGACTGGTGGTGGGTCTAGGGGGAGATAGCAGGTAAGAGAAGACTCTGCCCCCACCTGCAGCAGTCCAGCCAGGACTGCCACCAGCAGCCACGGTTCCTGGCCCGGCCTTGGCGCCAGACAAAGCAGAGGGAAGTATCTGTCCCCCCTCTCATCACTTCTGGGGCCTCCAGTTCCTCTTTGGCAAAGTGGGGATAAGGTCACCCCACCCCTACTAGGGATGAGGGAAGTCATGATAAATCACCCCCAACCCAGAGGATTGAAGACACAGTGTATGGTCTGTGACATCACTAGGTCCCCTGCTTCAAGCCCAGCTTCCTGCCACTCCCAATGACATGGGTCCTGTGCCTCTGTCTACCTGACCCCTGCTCAGCCCGATCACTCTGCCCCAGCCACACTGGCTGCTAGACTGGACCACCCTGGATCTGGGTTTCTCTGTCTCAGGGCTGTGTCTTCTGTCTGGAACACCTGCCTCCTCTCTTAGGACTGGTCTCTACTTATTTTGGGGTCTCAGCTTAAAAGATTTCTACATGATTCAGGCTGTGATGGATCACACCTTTAATCCCACCACTTGGGAGGCAGAGGCAGGTGGATCTCTGGAAGTTCTAGGCCAGCCTGGTCTGCAGAGCTAGTGCCAGGACAGCCAGGGCTACACAGAGAAACCCTGTCTCAAAAACAAAACAAAAGTCACCTACATGGGAAGGCCTTCCCCTTGGCCTTCTTTGGAGCAGTGTCTATGTAGCCTGGGTTGCTGTGACTGTCCCAGGCTTAGATGACACTGACCTGAGCACAGGATACTCTGATTGGTCAGAAGGTAAACACCCTGGCAAAGACCTTGGCTAGCATGTGCATGGCCCTGGAGTTCAATTCCCAGAACCAAACAATTAAAAACAAACCCCTTTCTTCCGGCTTTAGTCCCCCTTTATCAGGGCCCCTGAAGAGCTCAGGGTCTTCCTGAGACACAAACAAGGTGACAAAGATAAGTCCATTGGTGTGGCCGGCTTGTGCTTGGACCCAGGGTTCGGAAGCTCGGTCACAGCAGCTATACTTGTTCGACTTCCCTTTCCATGTACACAGGGGCACATGTGGACCCTGCAGGAGGGTCCTGGTAGCCAAAGCTACGTCCATGTCCTCTGCCTGGTGCTGCACTTGCTGGGGCAGCTTCCCAGGAGAGGAGACTCCAGTACACTGTCAAAACTGTCAAACAATTTCCCTGCCAGGTCTTTACAAGAATCCAAGGCCTCAGTGCCCAGTGCCAGGCACCCACTTAAGACAATACCTCTGAGACTGTGGGTCTGCCTGGCGCCGGTGTCTCTCCTCAGCCTTATATAGGCAAAGGCCAGGGAATCCCTGTCCAGGTCTGGGATGGAGTCCCGAGGGACCTGACTGACCCTGGAGCTCCCACCTCTGAATATGCCAGTCCCTGGCTGGGTGGGTGAGGGTGGCTGCCTGTCTGGTAGCGCTGGGACCAGTCCAGGGCTTTCTGGAGTCCCAGTGACCAGGCCAGCGCAGGCTCTTACCAAATAAGGCCCGAGCAGCAGGGCCTGGCCAGGCTTTGCAGCTGCTCACCCTGCCTCCAGTGCTCACCCAGCAGAGATCCGCCCAATTCTGCTTCCAAGAGCCCCCACTGCAGGGGCACCCAGTGCTGTTGTGTCCCTTTTTAGAGGGACTTCCAGTTGGATGCTTTGGAATGTTCCAGTGGAGCCCTGGGAGCAGGGAGGTGCAAGGGTCCTGGGGTCCTGGCTGCAGCAAAGACCTCAAAAATGGCTGAGCATGACACCCCCCCACCCCCCAAGCACACACAGGCCCCTGCTCCCACATGTCCTGGGGTAGGAATGAGCACTCCTGTGGGTCAGCCAATTCCCAGTGTCTTGTCTGTAGGGACTAGAGGCAAGGTTTGCCAAAGGACTTGGACAGGGCAAACTGAAGTCTGGTCCCACTTGCGTCTGCAGTGGGGGAAGGCGTGACAGCTGGAAAAGACACTTCCCATCGGCCAGCCAGTGAGGAAGACCCGCTCACAGGACCTGGGTGTGGCCTGTGGGGCCAGGTGTGTATCAAGAGTTTCTTTGGGCATGGAATTCCCTGCCTGCTTATCTCAGTTCCTGCAGGCAACTCTGCTTTCTGGAGCCTCAGTTTTACCTTCCTTACAATGGCTAGATCTGAAACCAAGGAGCCAGCAGAGGGAGGATCCCCTTTTCTTGGGAGCTGGGTTGCAGGGACTGGACTGTTCCAGATCACCCTCCACACCCCTTACCGCCCTCCAAACTTCTCATGGTCACAGTGCTAGAGAGACATGTCACACCTCTCTCTGGTTCCCCTAGGACAGGAAGTGTGTGGTGGCAGTGGTCTTTGCTGGCCTATTGCCTACTGCCTGTGTGAACCTGTATGAGCGTGCATGTGTGTGTTTGTGTATGTCTGTGTGAACCTGTGTGTGTACATCTGTGTGACTTTGTGTGTGAACCTATGTGCATGTGTGTGTCTATGTACATCTGTGTGACCTGTGTGTGTCTCTGAGAACCTGTGTTTGCATCTGTATGTCTGTGTGACCTGTGTATGTATATATCTATGTGTGTGAACCTGTGTGTGTGTCTGTGTGTATCTGTGTATATGTGAGATCTGTGTGTGTATGTGTGTGAACCTGTGTGTGTCTCTGTACATGTGTGTCTGTGTGTGAGACTTGTGTGTGTATATGTATGCATGTGTGTCTGTACATGTGTTTGTGAACCTGTGTGTGTCTGCCTGCATGTGTGTGTGTGTGTGTGTGTGAATCTGTGTGTGTGCTGGAATACATGCATGTGGTCTGGTCCAGCTCTTCAGACCCTGTAGCCCTGGTCTTGCACTTTTGGGTGATCAGTGCCAAGCTTGCTGGTCACTGTGGACTCCAGTGCAGGCCTCCCGTATGGCAGGAAGAGCCTGCAAATGTCTATAAAATGGCCCAGCCTTGCAAAGAGTGTCCCTGGTCACTCTGTCTGAGTGCAGGAGGCCGGCAGTCTTCCGAAGCCTCTGACTCCAGCCAGGGTGGGGGTACTATTGTGGGTGAGGTGTCTGGGATGGGTAACCCTGTCATGTTTTGATGTATTAACTTGGGCAGAGGTGAGACCTGGAGGCCACTGTGGAGCTGTTAGCCCAGAGCCTGCCGCCTGGTGGTCCTAACAAGCCAGGCCCAGCCACCTGCCCTTAGCAGGACAAATAAAGAGACAAATCATATTGAAACACAGAAAAAGGAGATTTATTCAATGTGGCCACACTGCAAGAGCAAACACAGAGGACCAATCTGTCATCGGGGTCCTGGCACAGAAGTTAGCTTTAACACAGGGTGGAGGATGCACAACTAAGCAGTCTGATCAGGGTGTGTCCTGCCCATCGCTGACCTGCTCCTGCCTCCTGCAAGGTCTAACCGGCTGCCAGATTGTGTGGACTCCCTTCCTGGGAGACAAGCTCCCCCTCTGGCCACACCAGGCTTCATTCAGCCTTACCGTTGCCCCAGCATGGATTCTGGGGGACAATTTCTGTTTCTTGGGGTGCATTCTCTGGTGGCCCAGAGGAGGGTTTCAGTTTTTTTAAAACAGTGTTAGTCCTGCCAGACCTGCTATACCTTGCCTACTAGACACCTTCCTTAGGGGTTCTGTGGCGGGCTCCATTCACTAGAGGAGAGCCTGCTTTTTCTCTAAATGCCTGTGATTGACAAAAGCTCCTCCTCCTGGCACAGAGGTGTCCCCTGGGACAAGTGACTGCTGCATGACACCTGCTCCCTGACAATAGGGTGTGGCTGGGTCACAGGGTCCTAGTGCTTAGAGACTACTCGGGAGAAGCTGGACTGGCTCTGGGGTGTGGACTGGCTCTGGGGTGTGGCTCCTGCCAAGCTCCTGGCTGAGGCCGGGACCTGCCCTCTGGTTTCACTGGAGGGGAAGTTGTGATGCAGCCATTCACTTTGTTTTTTAAGTAGGAGAAAGATCTGTGAGAGGGCATAGGGAGCACCGGGCGCTGGTCCTATGCTCTGCAGAAGTTCCTGGCCAGGCCGGGAGGTGGTGGCGCACACCTTTGATCCCAGCACCCGGGAGGCAGAGACAGGCGGATCTCTGTAAATTCAAGGCCAGTCTGCTCTAAAGAGTGAGTTCCAGGACAGTCAAGGCTACACAGTGAAACTATGTCTCAAAAAGCAAAGCAAACAAAAAAGTGCCTGGCCACTGTGTCTGCCGTCTTCCCAGCATCCTTTAAAGTGGAGAGAAGTAACGTGATTCCCAAGATGGTGCGCCCCAGGGCCTCTGAATAGACTTCCACACTCCCAAATAAACTTGTCCTTTCAGTTAATGAGTCAGAGAAAATCTATTTAACCGAGGCCTCAAGCCAGAGCTGTCACTGGGAGCTCTGGGATGGGGAAGTGGGGAACTGGATGAGCAGAGGCGCCTGTGCCCAAGGCTCAGAGAGGCTGTGTGAGTTACTTATGACCACACAGCATATGATATAGCCTTTGACCTGGTAGGCTGCTGACCGTGAAAGAGAAGGAGTAGGAACATCTGTTTCCCTGGGAAACTCGGTTCAGGCATTGCCTCTGCCACCTTGGGCAGGACCTTTCACCCCCAAACTTGAGTTCCCTCTAGATCCAAGAGTGACCCTGGTCCTCTTCAACTAACCTCAGTTTAAAGTCTGCCAAATGGGAACAGTTACCACTGGCTCTTTCAGTTGTATTTGCTGAGCACCTACTATGTCCTGCTGGCATGTGTGCACAATGTTCTAGATACTGACTCATGGCTTTGCCTCAGACACTCCCCATGGGTGGGTCTGGTTGGGAGGTGGTGTGTCAGACCAGGGCTCTTCAGTCAGCTAGGCTGTGAGCTTTGCAGCACAGCCCTGGCTATGTCTGTACCGTCTGCCCTTAGATGGGGTGGGGTAGGGGTTGCCGAGGGAGCAGAGAGAGGGACAGGTAATTTGTGGGAATCAAGATTCACTAGACTCAGGGCTGGAGACATGGCACAGAGGTTAAGAGCACCGACTGCCCTTCCAGAGGTCCTGAGTTCAATTCCCAGCAACCACATGGAGGCTCACAACCATCCCTTATGAGATCTGGCGCCTTCTTCTGGTGTGCAGATATACATGGAATCAGAATGTTGTATACATAATAAATAAATAAATAAATAAATAAATATCTTAAAAAAAAAAAGATTCAGTAGACTCAGTCCAGGATGAGTGAATTTACTTGGAGAGATTACACTTAGTTCGAGCTCCAAGGATCCTCCCAGGCTGTTCCCTGTGACCTGACCAGCAGCAAGAGAGCAGTATGGAGGGGGGGGCAGAGCTCCCCCCTCTCCCATTCTTTCTAAAGAAGAAAAGAAATGGCTGCGGTTATGGCTTGGTTGGTAGGGCACTTGCCTAGCATGCGTGGGGCCGTCTGTTAGACCCTGTGGGTGGTAGTCTGAAAGAAAATGGCCCCCAAAGGGAGTGGCACTATTAGGAAGTGTGGCCTTGTTGAAGGAAGTGTGTCACTGTGGGGGGTGGGCTTTGAGGTCTCTTTTGCTCGGGATAACACTCAATCTACTTCCTGTCACCTGCATATCAACACGCAGCAGCTCCTTCTCCAGCACCACGTCAGCCTGCACGCCGCCATGCTCCCCGCCATGATGACAATGGACGAAACCTCTGAAACTGTGAGCCACCACCTCAATTGAATGCTGTTTTTAAGAGTTCCCATGAGGCCAGGCAGTGGTGGTGCACGCCTTTAATCCCAGCACTCGGGAGGCAGAGACAGGCAGATCTCTGTGTGTTCCAGGCCAGCCTGGTCTACAAAAGCAAGTTCCAGGACAGGCTCCAAAGCTACAGAGAAACCCTGTCTCGAGAAAAAAAGGAGAAGGAGAAGAAGAAGAAGGAGGAGGAGGAGGAGGAAGAGGAGGAGGAGGGAAGGGAAGGAAGGAAGGAAGGAAGGAAGGAAGGAAGGAAGGAAGGAAGGAAGGAAGGAAGGAAGAAAGAAAAGAGTTGCTGTGGTCAGGGTGTCTCTTCACAGCAATAGAAACCCTAACTAAGACAGACCCCTAATGACACATAAAACTGGTTGTGGAGACACATGTCAGTAATCCAACCTCAGGAGATAGAGGCAGGAGATTCAGAAGTTCCTAGTCAGCCCTGACTGTCCTGAAACTCACTCTGTAGATCAGGCTGGCCTAGAACTCACAGAGTTCTGCCTCTGCCTCCTGAGTGCTGGGGTTAAAGGCAGGTGTTCCACCACCACCCAGCCTGAAAAAAAGAAATTTAAAGCTCCAGAAACAACAAACCACAATCAAAGAAGATGAAAAAATGGCTGAAGAAATGGCTCAGTGCTCAAGAAATTTGCTGCTTTTGCAGAGGACCATGGTTCAGTTCCCAGAGCCCATATGATGGTTTATGACTGCACGCAACTCCAGTTCCGGGGATCGGGCACCCTCTTTTGGCTTTTGCCGCCTCCTTCATGCAAGTGGAATACATACATTTATTCTGGCTCTTGTGTGCATTGCACACAAGTATGTGCACACACTCAGTGTACTCCCAGTTTAAATTTTAAGAAGAGAGGTTTCAGATGCAGGGTTCAGGGCGGGACACTGAGATACTGTCCTTTCGGTGAAGAGATTCATCTGAAGAAGTATGAATCTCATGGACAGATAGACAGCAGCAGGTGAGTGCTGAGACCTTTCTTATCATCTCAGGTTCATGTCAGGTGGTCATCCCTGATTCCGGGGCAGGAGGACGAGATGGAGTTCTGAGCCCATGAGGAAGGGGGAATTTATCTAGTTAAGAGGCACCCACTATATACGGTGGAGGGATGTGTCTCCGCCTGTAACCGTGTCCTGAGATCCCTCAGGGAAGTGGCACTGGTGCTTGTCCTTCCCTTGGAATCCAGGCACAGGGGAGTCTGAGAGTCAGCGGTTCACAGGTTTTCCAGTGGCTGAGGGGAGAGAGAGAGAACTATGCTGCCACAGACGTGTGTGTCCTGGTTAACCCAGAATTTAAACCCAGCAGAAGAAAGGTCAGGTGCCGGTGCCCCTGAGTTTCTAGTGCAGGGGACTTGACAGACTGGGAAACTGAGACTCCAGGGGTGAGATCACTAGCCTAATGTCACAGTTCATGAGAGTAGTGTTCTGCAGTGTCCATGTAACCTTTTGATGATAGGTGACAGATGGGAGAAGGTTGGGAGGGGACAGGAGACAGGGGAAGTGGGGAGGGAGCCGTGCCTCCTTGTCTACCCCGGGTCCTGGATCTATGTACTCAGCAGCTGCCACCCAGCCCCATACAGGCCGGGAGTCCTTTGCCCACCAGAGGACTCTGAGCACATGGCAGCAGCTGCTCTCTGGGATGATGACGAACCCACCTTGGTGTGGGCTTCTCCTCTCTGAGCCAGGGACCTGGCATCCTTGGCAGCCTGTGGGTCTATTTTTAAGCCTCACAGCTGGTCTTTGTAGCAGCGGCTTATCACTGTGTGTGTGTGTGTGTGTGTGTGTGTGTGTAAATCTTGGGTTCTGCCAACATTCTGGACATTTGCACATGAGCAGGATGAATCAGGGAATGGAGGCTGGGGTGTATTTCCACTGAGACTCTTAAGAGGGAGGGGACAGGGCTGGAGAGATGGCTCAGAGGTTAAGAGCATCGACTGCTCTTCCAGAGGTCCTGAGTTCAATTCCCAGCACCCACATGGTGGCTCACAACCATCCATTATAGATCTGGTGCCCTCTTCTGGTGTGCAGATATACATGGAAGCAGAATGTTGTACACATAATAAATAAATAAAATCTTTAAAAGAAATAGTCAACACGGCTTAAAAAAAAAAAAAAAAAAGAGGGAAGGGGATAGAAAGCCAGCCTCAAGCAAGGCACTTAGGATGGACAGGGGGCTCAGACATGGTCACGGAAGCAGACTGAAGCCAGGAGAGAGGGGCAGGATTTATTACTGGAGTTATTACAGTCGATGTAGCCCATTCGGTGTCAACACACCAATTAAAGAAACAACCAACAAAGAGCTGAGATGGGAGAGCTATTCAGCACAGTCACATTGAGAAGAGGAGCAAATAAAGAGGTCCAGGGACCCCCACCACCCCCAAGTTCATCTTCAAGGTCCCAACATGACGTTTAGGTTTAAATAGAGGGCAGGAGATCTGTCTGCATAGCTAAGCTGTCTGGTTAGGGTGTGTCCTGCCTGTCACTGACCCATTGCTGACTGGTTCTGGTGTCTCCTGCAAGGTGGTCTGCCACGCTGTCTGGAGTCTTCCTGGGAGACAAGTTCCCCTCCTGGTTGGCTACACACTTGGCTTTTCTTTTCTTCAGTATGAGATTCCTGAAGCCATCCCAGTTACTCGGGCTGCATTGCTTCACAGGTCTGAAAGCCCAGGGAGGGACTTTAGAATGTCTACAACACTGCCAGGGTAGCAATAGCCTGGGGCTACCTATGGGGGGTGCCTTGCCCTCTTTGGGGGATGATGACTGTGGGGCCTAGAGGCCAGCACAGAGGACAGCCCTTAGCGCGTGTGTTTGTGTGTGTGTGTGTGTGTGTGTGTGTGTGTGTGTGTGTGTGTGTGAACTGACACTGCAAACAACAAGTCCTTCCTGGCCATGTATCCTCCCTCACAAGGGTGTCAGCTTTTGTGGGGGACCTTGGCAACCCCATGTGACTCAGAGGTAGGTCTAGGTACCAGGGATACTGATTTCTGAGCTAGGGGCAGGGAGGGAACTGCATGAAGCCTGGCCTTACTGATGTCCTCACCCACTGCCCATCCCCTCACAGCCGCCGTGTAAGTCACTGTACTGGGCGCGGCTCTCTTGGGTTTGGGTACGTCTGTGATGAGCCAGTGTCCATCTTGGGTGTGGTTCCTCTTGTGCATAGTCTCACTGTCCCGGTGGAAAGCCGGCTGCCGAGCTAGGCAGTGATCTAACAGTGAAGGGAAGGAGTAGAGACCCCGGTCCCGATGGAGCACAAGCATGTAGCTAAGAAAACAAAAACTGAAATCTACAATCAAGGTGTGAGCAGGGCTGCCTCCTTCCAAGCCGGCAGAGGAAGCCTGCCCCAGGCTTGTTTCTAGTTGCACTGGTTGCCAGTGTCCTGGGCATCTACTCGCGTGTGACAGCATGCCTTCCAGTTCAGTGGTCACCAGATTTCTCCCATGTTTCTGTGCCTCAGACGTCCCATTGCTCTCTCAGAATACCAGCATCGGATTTAGAGTTACCTTAATCGCATCCACAAAAGTCCTCCTTCCATACAAAGTCTCCTTCTGGCCTGGGTGAATATAATTGGAGTTTTCTTGTCCCTCCTAGGTCCCGAGGCCCTCCGCCCCAAATAAGCACACAGAGACTTATATTAACTATAAAACTGTTGGCAGATGGCTCGGGCTTCTTAATGGCTAGCTCTGTCTTAATTATTAACCCATTTCTGTAAATCTATGTATTTCCACATGGCCTACCCTCCCAGTTTCTACACGGTCTCACTGTTAAATGAAAACGTAGAGCCCCAAATTCAAGGCAATTAGGGTTTCAAGGGCTTCCCTGAATGCAGGAACTTCAGTGGGTAGAATGTTTGCCTATGATGTAGGAAGCCCTGGGTTTGATCTCCAACACCACACAAGCAGGGTTTGGTCTCACAAATCTGTAATCCTAGCGCTTAGGAAGTAGCAGCCAGAGGATCAGGAGTTCAAGGTCATCTTCAGCTACAAATTGACTTTGAAATCGACTTGGGACGCGTGAGACTGCCTTAAAAAAAAAAAAAAAAAAAAAAGGTCCAGCAGTATGGCACACGCCTTTAATCCCAACACTCAGGAGGCAGATGCAGGCGGATCTCTGTGAGTTTGAGACCAGCCTGGTCTACAAGATCTAGTTCCAAGACAGCCTCCAAAGCCACAGAGAAACCCTGTCTTGAAAAACAAAAACAAAAAACCAAAATCAACAAACTGTTTAACAAACAAACAAAAAATTCAAGAACAAAAAACCCAAATTAACATCGATATTTATTTATTTATTTATTTTTAAGATGGAGGCAAAGAGCGTTTAGCAAGACGGTTGCTTCAAGCTCAGCACTTGTGGGATTGCTCAGTAGCCTGCATTACGGACTGAACCTGCTTTCCCCTTTAAGAAATTGAATCTCCTTTGACATAGAAAAGAAGTCATTGTGGTAGAGCTGTGTCCTACCCTGTTGCCCAGCCTGTGTTACCCAGGCACCTCTTTGGGGTCTGTGCCCCATCTCCCCACCAACCACCAGGGCTGTAGCTCAGGTCATGAGCTTTGCTGGCCATGGCAGGGAGAGAAGCTGACTTACCCAAAGCCTTCTAGACTGGGGGACCTGAGGGGCCTGAACCTGGATTCCATTACAGCTATTGGCTATTGCGTTTATCAGCTGTTTGAGCCGGGGAAGGTTCCTGTCAGACTCCCAGGCTCCGCCTCTATAGAAACATAGGCACTGATGTGGCATGCCACAGACCAAGTCTACGAGTGAGCTTGGGTGGAGCAGTGTGGACATGGCCCCTGGCTGACCACGGTGACTGTTGAGAGTTTTGCATGGTGTGGAGTACAGGTGACCAGCAGGCTGCCTGTCTATAGTCACCCCACAGTCTGGACACTATGCAAATAAGCCACCTCAGGAAGTTCAGGCTTGAGGTGAAGAGTTGGCTCTGGGTTGCTGCTCCCTTGTCTTCCTGCCACCCTACCTCCTGTCCTCTCCATGTTACGGTGACAGACTCCTTTTGCTCTGTTCTGAGGGACTCATCCAGGGAGATCAGAGAATAACCTCCCAAACCTCCAGTACCCACCCTGTTCTTGGCTTCACCCGGAAGCACAGCTGGATGAGTGAAGAATACAGACAGCTCACCAATGCCCTGATTATAGGTCCACTGTCTTCCCAGACCGTTGGAAACAGAGAAGTGTGGCGGAGTCTCCCAGTGCGGGCCAGGCTTGCTGGCTGCTGGATAAGGATGGCTTTATCTCTTGATGACAACTTGACCATTCCCAGAGCACACCCCCATCCCCGGTGTCTTTCCACACTGCTGTGGGTCACTCTGACCTCTACATTGAGTTGTACTGAGAGCCAGACTCCTGCTGGTGAAAGTGTCTACAGGCGAGATCCCATTCTGAAATCTGGGAGTTTGCATCCTCCAAAGAGGCTCTGGGTGGCTGCCCTGACTAGAACATTGTGAATTCTCTTGAGCGAAGGTCTCCAGTTTTGTTTCCTACCAGGCTCTGAAAACCATGCAGGGGTCTTGGCACCAAGCTTGATCCCCAAACCCTGGCAGGGGAGAGCACAGGGCACCCTGCAAGTATTCAGGAGCCCCTGCTTCCCCCGAGAGGTGTGTCCCTGTGAGGCAATGTTCCTTGGATAGTCGTTCACTCTGGTCCTTCCCCAGACCGCCTTGGGACTCCCATCACTGCATCTCACCCCCATTGTGGTTCGAATCTGAAATGTCACCCACGGGCGTGATCACCCGTGAAACACTTGGTCTCCAGATGTGACACTGCCTTGGGCGGGGGTCTGGAAACTTATGTGGGACCTGCCTAGAGGAAGTAGGTTACTGGAGGTGTGGCCTCCTCCCATTTCCTGCCTGCTATGAGTCCCTGGACCGTCCTTTCCCCCTCTTTTGGTTTCCTGTCTGCCACAAGCCTCCACCTCCACAATGTCCAGGCTCCATGGACTAAATTTGCCGAAACCGAAGCCTAAATAAACGGCTCCTCTTTGGGTTGTTTTGTCACGGTGAGAAGAAAGGTAGCCCATACAGCCACACATTGTGGTTCACACCCGGGGCCTCTTAGCAGCAGCCTGGGTGATAGCATGATCTGTTGTATAGATTGAGAGTCCAGGCGGGAAGTTCATGCAGCAACGTGCAAATGCCAGGGTTTCAAGAGGCAGAGATAACCATACCCGGCCGGCTGAAAAGTTGCATCCTCACCATAACCTCGGGTCCCACCATGTTGTGCCTGAAAGCTTCGGGCAGCTTAAAGGGCCCTGTGTTGCGTGGCCACGTCATGACTGTCACTCATTTCGGGGCTGCATAGGGACTAGTTCCCCCTTTTAAACCCACAGCATTATTCTCCTCTCTCTCTCTTTCCAGCAGTCGACTTCTCTCTCTCTCTTTGCTCTTACTCTCTCTGCCCTGATCTGTTCTTCCATTTCTCTCTCTTCCCCTCGCTTCTTCCGCCCTATAATAAACTGCTTAATGTGCTCTCTAAAGTCCATGTCCATGTCTCAAATTTCTTTCTTTTTTGGTTTTTCGAGACAGGGTTTCTCTGTGTAGCTTTGGAGCCTATCCTGGCACTTGCTCTGGAGACCAGGCTGGCCTCGAACTCACAGAGATCCACCTGCCTCTGCCTCCCGAGTGCACTCATCTCTCATCTCTCAAATTTCTAATTTAAGCAAAAGAATAACAGTGCCTACACTCTGATCCCTCACCCACAACCCCCTCCATGCTTGCTTTGTGCCTGAGAAGGCACATGTCCCAAAAACCATAGGGAAATTGGGCCCCCATGGCGCCACTTGTGGTTAGCACCGGGACTGCCTAGGCCTTGGCACATGTCCCCTGTGCAGGCTTCACAGGATCTCCAGGGGCTGCTGTGGCCAGGCTGGGTCCTAAGGTGGCTTTCTAAAGTCACTTCCAGGCTACAAGAGGAAGAGGTCTGTGAGGCACATGGATGAGGCCGGAGGCCTAGCAGCCTTGGTAGAGTCTCTGCTCATGGTGGACTCTTCCTGGCCTGTCCCTGACCTCTGCAGTCAATGGTCTAGGACCCCTCACTGGTGACATACCACTTTCACAGGGTCATGTGGCCTTCCACTTCCAGGGACTGCTTTCCTTGCCAGCTCCCAGGTGGCACTGAAGACACTTGCTACTTTGGCACTTTGAGGGACAAGGCTGTCCAACCAGACACGTGTCCTGTTGCGGGGGCTCAGAGGACAGCTGCCTGGGCCACCCAGGTCTTGTTCTGGTAGACTCCCAGGCTGCGCTTGACCTCTGGGGAAGAGGGTCTACCAGCGTCTCCAGCAGTCCTTCTGAGACTGTGTGCTAGCCCACAGGTGCTCTTGACATTGGTCTCTCTTCTGGTCTCCTGGTGGTGACAGAGCTTGGGAGCACTGAGGTAGAACTATTGACTAAGTTTGATGGAGGAAGGCTTTTGAGCCTTGTTTCAGATACTGATGGATGCTATCAAGGGCCTCAAAGCCTTCAATGACACCCCGTCACCCACCACACACTCCCAGAGACGGGATCTAGCTATGGCATCAAGATTGTTCCATATATAGATAGCTCAGGCTAGCCTCAAGTTCATGGCAATTCTCTCGCCTCAGCCTTTCCAATTCTGGAATCCCAGGCATAAGTCCACATAGGTGGCTCAGTTTCCTCTTCATGGTAAGTTCCCACTTCCTGGGATGACTTGAGAGGATGGGGTCTGGGATTCAGGATGCTCAAGCCAGTGGCATCACGGGGATCTCTGGAAAATCTTCAGTTCAGGACTCCTCCTCAGAGATGGTCTCCCAGCTTCTGTGAAAGACCCTTTCAAAAGACTTCCAATGGAGGAAGCAAAGCCCACAAAGCGTTTTCACGGACGGAATGGAAGGGCTTCCTTCGGATCTCTGGGATGTTCTTCTTTGTCTCTCTCTGTCTCTCTCTGTGTCTCTGTCTCTGTTTCTCTCTCTGTCTCTCTCTCTGTGTTTCTGTTTCTCCCCCCTCTCTCTCTGTCTCTGTGTCTCTGTGTGTCTCTCTGTCTCTCTCTGTTGTTCCTGTGGGACGGTGAACTTTGAAAGCTTCATCTCCAGCAGAGGTAACCACCGAGAGCCTTTCTCTGGTTTGGTGGTCACCCTCCAATGTAATCATCCTGTGTGATCAGGTACATTTGTCCCTGCCAAGAAGTCACCATGAGCTCATGAATGGATGAGTTCCAGGGCCAACAAGATGGTTGAGTGGATAAAGGCGCTTGTCCATGGTGGAAAGAGAATTGACTCCCATGAGTGTCCTCTGCCCTCCACACATGCTCCATGGCACTTGAGTAACCACCCACACACCACACATGCACAGCAAAGTGTAATAAAAATTTAAAGACAAAGAGATGGAGTTCCAGGCTTGAAACAGAGAGATGTTTTCCTTGGATTTCTGTAGGTCTGTGACGGCTAATGCTTGGTGGTCACTTGAGAATCTAGAATCTTGTAAGAGAGAAAGTTCTAGGCATGTCAGGGAGCGAGTTTCTAGATTGTTTTAATTGAAGCCGACCCACCCTAAATGCAGGCAGCTCCATTCTGTGAGCTGGGCTCCCAACTGCATAGAAAGGAGAGAGGGGGTCGAGCACTAGCGTTCATCTCTCTCTGCTTCCTGACTGTGGATGCCATGTGACCAGCTACCTCATGCTCCTGCTGCTGTGATTTCCCCACCATGATGAACTGAACCCTTAAACTGTGAGCCACAACAAGCCAGGAGGTAACTAACACAGGGTCCCACCTGAGAATGTACATCCTACCGCCACTATGACTCCTCAGGTGCCTGAGTCTGTGGTGGCTTCCCCATTGTCCTTTGCTTGTAACAATTTTGACCATTCTGGGGAGCACAGCTCAGGGGTCTTGACCATTCTGGGGAGCACAGCTCAGGGATCTTGACCATTCTGGGGAGCACAGCTCAGGGATCTTGACCATTCTGGGGAGCACAGCCCAGGGATCTTGACCATTCAGGGGAGCACAGCTCAGGGGGCTGTGATGCACTCTACAGGCTGGGTCTGTCTGATGCTTTTAGTGGGTCCTAGAAGGCTGTGGGATTTGGAAAGAAGCAGGGAAGAGTGAGGTTCCAGCTTTGTCAGATGCGGTTCTAAACTGAATTAAATGCGCATGCGTGTGCACATGAGTGCCACAGGGTACATGGAGAGGTCAGAGGACAACATGTGAGAGTCAGCTGGTCCTTCCACAATGAAGGTTCCAAGATATTCAGGTCGTCAGACTTGGCGGGCAGTGCCTTTACCAGCTAAGCTGACTCCACAGCTGTGCCCCCCCAACTGATTTATTTATTTATGTGTGTGTGTGTGTGTGTGTGTGTGTGTGTGTGTGTGTCCCAGGCTGACCTCAAACTTACTATGGATCGAAAGATGACTTTGAACTCCTGGTCCTCCTGACTCCACCTCCCGAGTGATAGAGTTTTAGGTAGTCTTAGTTAGGGTTACTCTTGATGTGATGAAACACCATAACCAAAAAACAAGCTGGGGAGGAAAGGGTTAACCTGGCTCACACTTCCTCATCACTGTTCATCACCACAGGAAGTCAGGACACAAACTCAAGCAGGGCAGGGACCTGGAGGCAGGAGCTGATGCAGAGGCCATGGAGGGGAGCTGCTTACTGGCTTGCTCTAATGGCCTGCTCAGCCTGCTTTCTTATAGAACCCAGGACCATCAGCCCAGGGATGACACCAACCACAACCAGCTGGGCCCTCCCCATCAATCACTAATTAAGAAAATTCCTACATCTGGACCTTAGGTGGACATTTCCTCAATCGAGGCTCCCTCCTCTTAGATGACACTAATTTGTGTCAAGTGGACATAAAACCATCCAGCCGACATTTTTGCTTTTATGTCCCCAATGCCTCTTAGGATCCTGTCTTTGAGGGGTGCCACACCCCAGCTCAGCCTCCATTGCTAAATGGTTTTTGAGGAAGCTTTTGTGACATCTGCACTCTGACTTAACCAGTTTCTTGCCAAAATCCACTCTGGTCACACCCATGAGTTACACGATGTGGTCTGACCTCCTGGGTGCTTACCACCCCACCAGGGCCATGAAGAAAGGTACAGAGTTGGGATGGGTGGGCTGTCCTGAGTATTTAGTCTGGTTGCTCACTTGGAGATAACATCTCCTCTCATAGGTAGGAGGCATCCATGGAGTGTGTGGAAAGAGAATGTTCAGGTTGGGGGGGGGGGCTGGGCTTCAGCTGAGAGGGAAGACGGCAGGTTAGGGACTGCCCGGTGGGCCACAGACCTGCGTGCGCATGAATTCCCTCTGTGTGCCGACCACTGATCTTGAGCCAGCTGCCACCTACCTGTCCCTCCTCTTTGGGTCTCACTGTATTCACTGCAAAGGACTTGTTGCGGCTGGCTGCACTGGACACTGGGAAGAGCCAAGGAGGGAGTGCTGTTGGTGTGCAGACAGCAGTGTTGGGGCCCTGGAGCCTGTGTCGACGGGGAGACTGAACTAGAAAAGGGATCATCTTCTGAGGCTCCCTTTGGGGAGGTTTGATGACTCTCCTCGTCCTGGAAGAATCTGCAGCTGTCCTGTCCAGAGCATAGCCATCCCAGGAGAGGCCCCAGCTCCCTGCAGCTGTATGGGAAACTGAGCCTCCCTCAGTCACCGCCACTGGAGCTGTCTCCCCTGTGCCGGCAGCCAGACCCTGCACTTGACACTTCCTTCCTGTCGGAAGGACAACTTGAGCTGTGTGTCCCTCGGAAGCTCATGTTCTCCCCTCCAAATACTGTACAGCGTCAGTTGTGACTGGATTGTGTTTAGAATGCTCCCTGCCTCTGCCTTGGGTGTGACACATGGGGGCACTGCCCTCAGCAGGGGTCAGTGGTACTCGCAGGTGCCCACTTGGGTCACAATGAGAGGGGTCTTCAGACTCTACTTTGCACACATTGAGTTCCAGTTGTGAGTTCTCCTCCTGTCTCAGCACACTGGTCTGGGGCCCAGCTGCCTCTGGGCTTGGCACTCTAAGGTACCGCCTTGACCTTGGGCAGGCATTCAGCTGCCATGAGTTCACAGGGCAGCAATGCTCAGAAGACAGCGTCTCCTTGTCCTGCCAGGCCTCCTATCTCTTATCTTCCCACCCTGTTCCTTGATGTTCCCTGAGCCTTGTAGGGGGAGGTGAGCCTTATAGGGGGCGGGGAGGTGAGCCTTGCAGGGGGTGGGGAGGTGAGCCTTGCAGGGGGTGGGGAGGTGAGCCTTGCAGGGGGTGGGGAGGTGACATCCCCAGTCAGGAAGTGGGGTTTTGATGTAGGACAGTTTTTTTCTGAGGCATGGTCTGTTACATCAGGCCACACAGCTGGGGAAAGGTGAGGCCATTCCCTCAACTTCTGCTATAGTTCAACATAAACACTATTTAAATGAAACAAAACAAAACAACAATAACAACCCCCCCAAAAAAAAAACCAAAAATCAAAAACCCCAAAGCTTGAAAAAATGGCTCAGCAGGTAAAATTGCTTGTACCTGAGTTCTGTTTGCCCCCCCCCCCCCCATGACAACCCAGAGTGGAAAACTGGAAGTTGTCCTCAACACCTAAGAATAAAATGATGATGACAATGATGATGATGACAATAATATAGCAGGGTGTGGTGGTGCGGGCTGTAACCCCCATATTTGCCTTGCCCCACCCTGCCTGCAGCCTGGCTCCACCAGAATGTTCTCTCTCAGGACAGATGGCTGCCCCAGGCTGAAGTTCAGTGATTTGACTTACAAATCCAAATATATGCTGGTGTCCCAACCTTCAGATGTGCAGGAAAGTGGCAGACAGGACAGCACACAGCTGTCACTGGATCTCAGTGAGCAAAGAGGGACTGCGGGGCATTGCTCCTTGGCCTACAGGACAAATCACATACACAATGCCCTTGCACATTCTCAGAAACAGCCAAGTCTGAGACTGGCTTCCATGCTCCAGGCCTCGGCTGCCATCAGCTGGCTCACATTTCGAGCCTTGGGGGCTCACCAGGGAGCACTCAGGATCGACTGTCTTCAAGTTCACACAGGAATTTTATTCAATCCTTTTGACACCCAGTGGTGTCCATTAGTGGCTGGTTTTGTTCCCCAGTGGACATGTAGTAGCCCCAGCAATATTTGGGACACACTTCCACTGAGAAAATATTCAATGTTTATCTGAAATGCATCTTTTTTTTTTTTTTTTTTTTTTTTTTTTCTGAAACAAGGTCTCCTGTTAACCTAGACTGGCTTTAAATTCACTATGTAGCTGAGGCTAGCCTTGAACTCCTGATCCAGTGAGCTGGGATTTCAGGTGTGTGCCCACTCCTGGTTTTATGTAGGGCTCAAGATCGAACCAAAAGCTTTGTGTACGCTAGGCAAGCACTCTACCAACTTAGCCACACACCTAACCCAACATTTTTTTCTTTTTAAATTCAAGTTTGACTGGGTGGTCCCAATGTTACTTACAACCTATAACCTGCTTCTTGGACATACTCCTCTATCTCCTGCCTAATTGTTTTAAAATTAATTTTTGTTACATTTATTCTCTCCCCCCTCTCTCTGTGTGTTTGTCAGTCTGTCTTTCTGTCTGTGTATTGTGTATTAAAGCGATCGTGTGTGGCCTGTGCCTCAGCACACGTGTGGAGGTCAGAGAACAACTTGAGGAAGTCTGTTCTCCCCTCAGCTTGTGTACCCTGAGGTCAAACCTGGGCCATCAGGCTTTGCAACACATGCCCTTTCCTTATGGCTTTCTACCCACTCTATTGAAGTGTAAAAGAGAAGTGTAATAGCCGGGCGTTGGTGGTGCACACCTTTGATCCCAGCACTCAGGAGGCAGAGGCAGGCGGATCTCTGGGAGTTCGAGACCAGCCTGGTCTACAAGAGCTAGTTCCAGGACAGCCTCCAAAGCCACAGAAAAACACTGTCTCGAAACACCCCTCCCCCCCAAAAAAGAAAAGTGTGTAATAATACTAGTGCCAGCTTGCATGAGTTTCCACAGAGTGACCATACCTAGGTAACCAAGAGCCAAACTGAAAGACAGAGACAAACTGTGACCCCAGAAGCCATTGCACCCTGTCGCTGTAACCATGTACCAGAGCCCGTAGAACGTGCTGTGGCCACACAAACTGTGAGGTCCCACTCCTTCTCTTCATGCTCACTGGTTCTCATTCAGGCCCTGCTGGTGAACGTTTGATCAAGGCTATGCCAGATATACTGGTAAGAATGTTCTGGAACAGCCTCCTTTAAGCACCATCCCACACTTCATGTTCTTGTCATTATGGACAGACATCTAGATGTTTAACATTGGCTTGGCACTGACAGCAGGTACAAAGTCTAGGTTCTAAACCAGGTGGTGGTGGCACATGCCTCTAATTCCAACACTTGGGAGGCAGAGGCAGGCGGATCTCTGAGTTCGAGGCCAGCCTGGTCTACTGAGTGAGTTCCAGGACAGCCAGGACTACACAGTGAAAACCTGTCTCTAAAAACAAAACAAAACAAAACAAAATAACAAAAGCAAACAAAAACAGAGAGGCCACGCTTCTGTCACCTATGGGCCCCTAACAAACAAACATGTCACCTATGGGCCAACCCCCAACACTGCCTGAAGACAGCTGGAGATTCATATGCTTTTCTGGGAGAGGACACAGCCCTGCTCCTGGGCTGTGTCCATCTGGACTCTTTATAGGGTCATGCCATCAAGGGTTAATCCCAGGTATAGAACTTGGCTTTGCATGTATTTTGGCTGAGACTCCAGCAACAGCCAGGCAAAGGTCAGGGAAATGGGCTCTGGGCTCTGGAGGAGGACCAACCCATTGGTGGGGGAGGGTGGGAGGGGCTCTTCCTCCCTGGAGGCTGCCTGCCCTGCCCATCACCTGCATGGGATGTCCTATTTATAGCTGCCCAGGCTCCCCTGACTGTTCCCATTCAGTTGCCAGCAAGGACATTCCTGGGGCTTTTTCAAAAAGCCTTTGGTCCCACCTCCTGGCTGGCTGCTGAAGGATTCCAGGGTTGTTCTGGCTCCTCAGGCCTTGCTGTCAGAGTCTTACAAGAATAGAAGACTCCTGGCTGTCCTCCTTCTCGGGCAGTCACAGGGAGACAGGCTCTCCTAAGGGAGGTGAAGAGAGGCCCAGAGACCAAGGCCTCCAGCCACAGAAGGGGCTTCCAGCAAGCATGGTGTTCCTGCTAACATGGGATTCCATAACAACAGCCAGGCATTCCTGTTAGTGTAGCAGGGACCAGCCCAGCCTTGGTCCATCATCAGGCTCATGGGCTCAGTGTAGTCACCTGCTTGGTCCCAAAGACCTTGCAGTGGAATTGTGGCCCTGGGTGACTAGACCTCTACCAGGGGTCAGTGGTTTGGGGGGAATGTCTTGGCAGGGACATGTGGTTCCAGGCAGCCAGATGTTTCACATGTGGGATGAAGAGATTTGAGACTGAGAAGTAGGCCAGCCTTGCATTCCCCCTCCCTCCCTCCCTCCCTCCCTCCCTCCCTCCCTCCCTCCCTCCCTCCCTCCTCCCTCCCTCCTCCCTCCCTCCCTCCTCCTTCCTTCCCTCTCTCCCTCTCTCCCTTCCTTTGAAGACAAGGTTTCTCTGTGTAGTCCTAGCTGTCCTGGAATTCACTCTGTAGACCAAGCTGACCTCAAACTCGGAGATTCTCCTGTCTCTGCCTACCGAATGCTAGGACTAATGCTAGGAGAGTCACCACCTGACTCTCGCTCTCTATTTTTAAGGGAGGGGTACATTCTCATTCAGTATCATCCTCCCCACTCTGGGTTGCCCAAGTTCCCCCGGTGTCTAGACAGGAACAAACTTGAGCTGCACATGGCAGCCCCATCTGATGTCAGTACCCCCTGGCTTTGCTGACCAGAGAGGGTAGGGTGACAGTAATGCATGCTGGGTTCTCTTCCTGCCAGAGAGTCTCAGTTTCTTCCTCTGTGGACCAGGATGGTGGCTTCCCTTCCAGGTGGCTGAGCAGGTTCTATCAGAAGATGCTGTAAAGGGCTGGGCAGAGCCCTGCCCGCTTCCCTTCTTCCTTATGTCCCCATCCAAAACAGCTCACCCTAAAAACAAAACTGAACCTGGCGGTGCAATTAATCCCAGCACTCAGGAGGAGGAGGCAAGTGGATTGCTGTGAGTTCAAGGACAGCCTGGTTCACAAAGCTGGCTCTAGGACAGCCAGAGCTGATACACAGAGAAACCCTGTCTTAAAAAACAAAACAAAACACCAAAAAACAAAACTACAAACAAACAAACAAACAAACAAAAACCAGAATAGAGCAGGGCTTCCTGTGTCCCAGGCTCGCCCAGGACTCCTTATGTAGCCAGGGATGACCTTGAACTCCTTATCCTGCTGGTGAACCCATCGCAAATGCTAATGCTGTACTGAGGATAGAACCCAGGGCCTCATGCCTACCAGCAAGCATCACACAGGAACCCACACCCCCAGCTCCAAGACGCTCACTTTTCCAGTCCTTTTAGATATGGCTCTGTAACGGTGAGAGCCTCGTAACTCCTTCCCTGGCTCTATCCACCTGCTGTCAACCAGAGGACACTTGCTGCTGACAGTGCCCAGTGGGGGCTGTAGCAGGCAGTCCTTGGACTCTGTCCCACAGGGAGGAGGAGTACAGGGCCTTCCTGCAGGTGAGTGGTGATGTCTGTGACAGAGACTTGTATTTGCCGTTGACCTTGGTCTCCATTATATTCACAGTCAGTTAGTGGCCAGGGCTAGCCATGAGGTCCAGTGGGCAGGACTAGGCTGTGGAACCTGGCTCTGGCCACCCATCTCCCAGGCCCTTTGTCTATCACCAGAGGGACTCCAGGATGGGGTGAGAGGGGATACTTTAAGTTCCCACTAAAGTCAGCTATCAGATTTTGAGGCAGAAGGGAACAATACCCACACATCCCACTACTGATAATGCCCTGTGCCTGAGGGAGGCTCTGGGCCAGGTGGTGACTGGACAGTGGAGAGCCCAGCTGCCTGCTGGGAAGGCCTGGTGGCCTAGCCAGGCCCCTATTCCCAGCCAATGGCTCTAACCGCCTCTCCCTGTGGGAAGCCAGAGCTCTCTCGGAGGTGCTGTGGGAGTACTGTAACTGTGGTTGGGCCTGGCTACACTCAGTATGGGGTGGGGTGGTGAGATGGAGCCATTATGGCCTGGGCTTTGGTCCTGTTCCAGAATGCTATCTCTTGAACACCATAAGTTACTCAGCTCCCCGAGTGGCATCATTCGTGAGGCCATCCATCACCCACCCCTGACTTTAGGGCACTGTGGTACTGTGAGTATCCCACCCATTCCCAAGCACACCTCAGGGCCTTTGCGTCCCCTGCTCCCCTGCTGGGTCCTCCTGTCCCTGAGTCTATTTTTTCTACAGTCACCTTTTCTTTTCTTTTTGAGACAGGATTTCTCTGTGTAGCCCTGGCTGTCCTGGAACTCACCTTGTAGGCCAGGCTGTCCTTAAACTCTAAGAGACCCTCTTGCCTCTGCCTCCCAAATGCTGGGATTTAAGGGCTGTGCCACCACGTCTGGCTCAGTCATATATTTGTATTTTCCCCTGAAGCACACGAACCATCTGCCACACCCCGACCCCCCCCCCCCCCCCCGCACTCTGTGTACGTCCTCAGGTCCCTGTTTCTGCCAGGAGACCGGGCTGGACTGAAGGCCAGCTCTGTGTCCTACTCACAGGCTCCTGGGAATGTCACCAACACGTTCTCTCTCCTACCTGCGTCCGTTGAGTCCATGCACACATTCACTGACTATACGGCTAATATATTGCTCAGCACCAGTGATGGAACCCAATTATTAAGTTCTACTTTCAAAGGACAGAAAGGAATGAGGCCACTCTGAGAGCCCCAGAGGGTCTCATTGTGTCCCTTAGCTCCATGAAGCTGAGAGTCTACAGAGAGAAGAGTGCTGTGTGCCCCCCACAGCGGTGGAGGAAGCCCTTGCTTGTTACTGAACAGTCTGTACTTCGTGCTGAAAGCTCCTAGGAGGGTCTAGCCGTCGACTGCAGCAGGAAGCGGATGTGTGCACTGTCACCACCGAATTTCACTGATGGTTTTGAAATGTCCGGGTTTGCCTGTCTTCCTTTGTTGAGGATAGGTGTGCTCACAGCCTGGTATCTGTCTGTCTACATCCCTCTTTCTCTTTCCTGTCTTCCTCCCTCTCTTTTCTTTCTTTTTTGGTTTTTTGAGACAGGGTTTCTCTGTGGCTTTGGAGACTGTCCTGGAACTAGCTCTGGAGACCAGGCTGGTCTCGAACGCATAAAGATCCGCCTGCCACTGCCTCCCGAGTGCTGGGATTAAAGGCGTGCACCACCAACGCCCAGCTCCTCCCTCTCTTTTCTTGTCTCCCCCTTCTTCCTTCCTCTTAGGAGCTCTGATAGCCCCGAGCTAGGTCCCACCCCACCTTCTAGAATAGCTGGTCCAGGAGCAGCTGGACACTAGGATTCTTCCAAGGTCCCTGAGTGGTTCTCGTTTGTAATCCCTGCACTCAGGAGCAGGAGGTAGGAAGATTAGGAGTTCAAGGATAGTCTTGGTTACATGGAAAGTTTGAGGCCAGCCTGAACTACATGAAAATCCTGTTTCAGAAAACCAAATACATGGGCTGTCAAGATGGCTCAGCAGGTAAAGGCCTTTGGTGCCAAGACTAACCACCTGAGTGGAGGATGGACATACGGAGCCCTTTATTGGCATCTTTTGTAGGCAGAGTTTTCTTTCCTACCAGCCAGTTCCCAAAATAACCACACAGAAACTTAATTTTTTTTCCAAGACAGGGTTTCTCTGTGTAACAGCCTTGGCTGTCCTGGAACTCACTCTGTAGACCAGGCTGACCTCAAACTCAGAGACTGGAGATCAGCCTGCCTCTGCCTCCTAAGTGCTGGGATTAAAGATGTGCGCTACCAGCCAGAAACTTAATGTTAATTATAAATGCTTGGCAATAGCTCAGGACTATCACTAACTAGCCTTTACAATTTAAATGAACCCGTTTACGGTAATCTACATTCTGTGTTACCTCTCTTCTCTCTTTCATCTTGCACCTCTTTATTGGCATCTTTTACTGGCTGGGAGCTCCCGCCAGGGGCCAGGAAGGGCAGGTCACTGAGAGCGTTGAGTAGGAGAAAAGGAAACTGAGGAAACTGTGCAGAAGGGGAGCCCTTCTGAGGTAGAGCTGTGTCCACCCACCGGCTTCCCTAACTCTGTGCTCTGCCTGCTGTCCCTGCCCAGATTCATTGGCTCAAGTGAGAATACACTTGCATGTCTGAGTGCCCGGCCCCCAGGGAGTAGAACTGTCTAAGGATTAGGAGGTGTGGCCCTGTGGGAGGAAGTGTGCCACTGGGTGTGGACTTTGAGGTTTCAAAAGCCCTTGCCATTCTCAGTCTCTCTCCCCCTCCCCGCCCCCTGCTCCAGCACGGTACCTGTCTGCCTGCTGCCTTTCTCCCTGAAGTACTGGCCACGCTGAACACGAGCACCCACATTAAATGTTCTCTTTACATGTTGCTTTGGCCATGGTGATTTGTCACAGCAACAGAAGAAACTAAGACATAGGGCAGCTCTGAGGGTGATTAGCCGATGCCACTGTAGATCCTGTGGAGACAGATCTCCTTCCAGAACTGCTCTGTCTGGGGCCTCATGAACAGGGTTGTGTTCCTTCCACACAGCTCTCAGGTCACCTGGCAGTGGCTGCGTCTTGTTCTCACTCTATCTTCTTTTTCCGTTCAAGGCAGCTTTTTGCCTGAGAAATATTTCCTGGCTGGGCGTATACGAAGATGTAAAACAGGTATGCAAATGAATGTTTACTGATAATAAATCATAAAGACATTTATTTTAAGACAATTCCTTGTTATCCATATAGTTTTACACCCGCCCCCCCAAAGGCAGGGTATCTCACTGTGTAGCCGTGGCCGACCTGAAACTGGAGACCAGGTCTGCCTCTGCCTTCCCAAGTGCTGGGACTAAAGGTATATACCATCATTCCCAGGGGCTACCACTTAATTTTCAGAATACAGTCAACCTCAGATGTCATTCTTCAGTTACTGTCTGCCTTGTTTTTGAGACCGAGTCTCTAACTGGGACCTGGAGTTTCCTGAGTAGGCTAGGCTGACTGGTCATCCAGCCCCAGGGATCTGCCTGCCACTGCCTCCCTGGTGCTCCACACCAACCACCAAGATGGAGCTTTTACAAGTGTGCTGCCATCAAACTAGGGCCGGGCCTCACGTTTGCAGGCAATCACACACACTGAGCCATCTCTCCAGGCCCCTGTGAGCCTTGTGACGTGATGACAGAGGTTCAGGAGGATATGGCCCAGATGGGATCACATGCCCTCCCTGCCTGGTGTGCCCAGGGCAAGCCCCCACTCTCGCAGGCGACTCAGACTGAGCTCAATTTCTGAATTCGTTTCCTTCATCCGTTCACTTATTCCCTCCTTCATTGGTTCAGAAAGTGTTCACTCAGCACCAACATTGTGCCCCAAGCTGAGGGAAAGGCATCTGACTCTGCTGTCCTTAGTAGACTGATCCAACAGTGTCTACAGACCCATCAATGATCAATGGACAGGCAGCACAGGAAGCCAATTGAGCATCAGGAGTGTTAGTTTGGATCTTAGAGGTTGGTGGTAGAACTTTCCAGGGAGAGGGGCTTGGCCACACATGGTGGTCCATGCCTTTAGTTCCAGTACTTGGGAGGCCGAGTCAGGATGAGCTCTGTGGTTCAAGGCCAGCCTGGTGTATATAGCAAGTTCTAGGCCAACCAGAGCTACCCATTGAGATCTTGTCTCAAGTAAGGCAAAAGGCATGGCTCTCTGGGAGGTCTTTGGGACATTGTGGGTATGCTGTGAAGGAATGTGGGTCCTATCCCCTTCCCTGTCATTTTTTTGGGGGGGGAGGGAGGCAGGGAGGGCAGTTTGTGGTCTTCCTGCCTCTGCCTCTCTACCCCCCCAGTGCTGTGGTGTAGGTATGCATCACCACATCTGATTTTATGAGGTGGTAGGGGTCAAATCCAGTGTGTCCTGAATGCTAGGCAAGCTCTCTACCAATTTGGCCACATACCTAGCCCCTCTTTTACTGTTTACTGAAGGCGAAAGCAAGCTTGCATATTAATGAGATTGATACGTGTGTCTAATATAGTACAATTCAAAGACTAGAGTGGGGGGGTGGGCAAAGGAAACACAGGAACCAAGTTCAGATTGAGCCACCTGGGGTGGGCGTGGGAGCTTTCCCTAAGCACACCAGGACAGGGTGGGTGGTCCCATCTTGACCTTATATATCCTGAGCCTCTGTTGTCAACAAGACTCACAGGAGCCTGGAGAGATGGCTCAATCAGTGCGATGGTTTGAATGAAAATGGCCTCCATATGCCGGGAGAGAGTGGCAGTATCAGGAGGTGTGGCCTTGTTGCAGTAAGTTGTCATTGGGGGCAGGCTTTGAGGTTTAAGAAGCTCAAGCCAGGCCCAGTGTCACTCTCTTTCTGTTGCCTTTGGATCCGGATTACAGGGACAGCCAAGATGTTTGGTTTCTCCAATGATAGGGATGGAACCTGGGGGTCTTGTGCATACTAGGTAAGCACTCTGTCAACTGCTAATGTGTAGCTCAGGCTGTCCTCAAACTCATGAACCTCCTGCCTCACTGGACTGTGAGACAAGCTACTGATTATTATTATTTTAATAAAAGGAAGTGAAGGTAAGTCTCAGGGCTAGTGATGCCCAGATGCCATCCGGATCTGGGAATTATTGAGCCAATACTCTCTCCTTAGGAAAGGGATCTTCTGTAACTCACTTAGGACAGTCACTCACAGCTGGCCTTTCCACAGCATAGATGTCGTCTAGACAGACCAGGTTGTGGAAGAGACCAGGACAGTTTGGATCCCAGAGATTCCCCTTGCCGTCCCCCACCCCTGCTGTGTGCAGCCTCCACCCCAGACCTGCCTGGTATTTTTAGCTCGCAGGCACCCGCACAGCCCTGTGCACTGACCAAATTTAGAAATCTGAGCAGTCAGGCACGATGAATGAACAGACTCCAGTGTGTGAGCTGCAGCTGGTGGGACTCTGCTGACGGCAGGGAAGTCTGGAGAGTCAGGACACCATCACCCCTGTGGCCCTGTCAGCCTCGGGAACAGCAACGCTAACCCCTCATTCCCATGTGCCACACACAGCCCGGCAGGGGTAGAGATGTGGGAGGTGACTTGCAGGGCAGTGTGTGGAACATGGTGGGAAATGGTGACGGTCAAGCCACATGCCACATTTTGTGTTTGCTTATCCAAGTTAGCATGTTTCATCTGAAATTAGAAAACTCAAGACTGAAAAGGTTTAAATATTCCGTGCCCCCACCCCTTGCTTAAGATAAATTGTCTACTGACGAAATGGTTCTTTTCCCTCCCTCTTTAACCTCCGCGTGGTCTATAGTCACAGCCAGGCCGTTTACTTTTGTTCCCAGATGACACAGTTCTCAGTGGAGGGGATTTCCAACAGGGGTGAGGGTCAAGGTTCAAGGATCTCCAGGGAAGGCCTAGGCTCTCCCATTGTTTACTGTCTCAGTCATTATGTCATCACTGGTGTTGGGGCTGACTCCACGCATAGCATATGCCAAGCTAAGCAGCCACACTCTCTACCACTGAGCTATCCACACCCCAGCCCTATTTTACTGTTTTTCATTGTTCAGGCCTTAGAATATAATTATAGCCATTGTCTGAAAAGTCTGTTAATCACTTTTGGATTGCTTTGTACACTTACAACCATTAACAAGAAATGACATCGTGGCCGGCCACCCTCTAAGAGCTCATTTAGGTCCCCCTAAGAGAACCATTTTTTAACGTTTTGTTGTTTTATATTTATTTTATTTTTATTTTTTTTAAGATTTATTTATTATGTATACAGTATTCTGCCTGCATGTATGCCTGCAGGCCAGAAGAGGGCACCAGATCCCATTACAGATGGTTGTGAGCCACCAAGCGGTTGCTGGGAATTGAACTCAGGACCTCTGGAAGAGCAGTCAGTGCTCTTAACCTCTGAGCCATCTCTCCAGCCCCTAGATTTATTTTTATTTTATGTATTTGTTTTGCCTGCCTGTATGTCTGTGCATCACGTGTGTGCCTGATGCCTGTGGAGGTCACAGGAGGGAATCAGATCCCCTGGAACTGGAGTTACAGACAGCTGTGAGCTGCCATGTGGGTGCTGGAATTGAACCTGGGTCCTCTGGCAGAGCAGCCAGTATTTGTAGCCATGGAGCTATCTCTGCAGCCCCGAGACAGCTATTTCACTAGAGCTGTCTATACGATGTCTCTTGACCTGCTCTTGGCCACGGTAGATTTGTCTGCTTCTGCACTGGGCAGAAGCAGAGGCAAGCCCTTTTTTTTTTTTGACAGTGTCTCCAGTGTCTCTCTGTGTGGCCCTGGCTGTACTGGAACTCACTCTACAGACCAGGCTGGCCTTGAACTCACAGAGATGCGCCTGCCTCTGCCTCTGGTGTGCTGGGATTAAAGGCGTGTGCCACTGAGTCGGGCCACATCTTTTGAAACTCCAGGTTGTGAGGGTTTCAAAGAGGATTGGAGGTGACCAAGTTTCTAATGACAGCCACACCTTGGATGGGCACCTTCTGCAAGTGTCTTTCACCAGGCCTGCAGCTACAAATCAACACCCGTGAAAGGCTGGTGAGAGGGAGTGAGAGCCAAGTTGACTCCCACGTTTCAAGTCGTTCCTCAGGATATTTAAGTAGCAGTCATGGTGGCCTTCAGACACAACACAGGGCTGCTCTGATAGGAGCTGCCCCTGAGGACTGTCAAGGGCATCAGAAGAGCCGGATGATTACCCTGGAGACAAGATCTAGGGCTGAACCCATCCTAGCCATCACGGTATGGATGCCCACAGCGTTGCCTGTCATTGATGGGGCTCGGATTCCAGGCACAGAGGTTGTCCTCATGTGACCATGCTTCCCCTAGTCTCAGGTTGTTGGTTTTTGTTTGTTTGTTTGTTTTTTTCATGTTTTTTTATTGGAGAGAGCCACCGTCAACTCAAGCTGCAATTTAGGTGCTGTCTCCTGGCGAAGCAGGCATTAAGGGAGCCAGAGGTGTCCCAGCCGTTCCTGCCCTATCTTCAAGTCTACAAACCATCTTAAGCGCAGCAGCCACTCCCAGGCAATTCCTCTAACAAGCACCTTCACCGGCAGCTAATCCAAACATCCTAACTAAGCAGCCACATCCCCGTTTCTCTTTTGCCTTCTCTTTGGGTACTGCACAAAGTAAGCTGCCAGACTTAGGACTGTGTGGGCTTACAGAAAAGCCTTGAAGCGCCTGTATCTATGCTCGAGAAGGAGACGCCTGCCCTCTAGTGGGCACTGTGGGCATTGCTGCTATCTTAGAGCCCAGTGGGCCGGAATCCTCCGCACTCCAGAGGGACCTGTGTGGCTGTGCGACCTCCAGATGTCTGGTGGGATTCGGAACGGAGCAGAGCCAACGCCAGCCACCAAGTTGAACTTTGCTACATGATAAAAGTCTCTTTATGAGGAGATTTTGACATGTCTTTGGAAACCTACTAGGTTGTTTTTATTTTATTTTAATTTATTTGGGACAGGGTGTCCTCAAGCAGTTCAAGTTGGCCTCACACTCACTGTGTGGATGAGGATGTCCTTGGACTTCTTGTCTACACCATGCTGGGATTACACGCCCTCACCACTGCACCCAGTTTATTCCCTGCTGGGGACCACAATCAGGGCTTCATGCTGGACAAGTACTCAGTCCCACCCTGGCACCCATAGGCCAGCATCTTAAGAACATGTTCCCTGTCTTGCATGTTTTTTTTTTTTTTTCTTCTTTTGGAGACAGGGTTTCACTGTGGCTTTGGAGGCTGTCCTGGAACTAGCTCTGTAGACCAGGCTGGTCTTGAACTCACAGAGACCCACCTGCCTCTGCTTCCCGAGTGCTGGGATTAAAGGCGTGTGCCACCAACGCCTGGCTGTCTTGCATGTTTTAAAAAAAAGGTTTATTTTCATTATATGGGAGAGTGTTTTGCCTGCACATATGTCTGTGTACCATGTGTGTGCAATGTCCTTGTAGGCCGGAAGAGGGTGTGAGATCCCTTGACCCTAACCCTAACCCTGACCCTGACCCTAACCCTATCCCCTGACCCTAACCCTAACCCTGAGATCCCCTGACCCTAACCCTAACCCTAACCTAACCCTGACCCTGACCCTGACCCTAACCCTAACCCTGGTTACTGGGAGCCAAGGCTCCCATGCTTGTGAAGCAAACATTTTACCTACTGAGCCGTTGTTCCTGCCCCCGTCACTCGAGAAGACATTAAATTTTCTAAGAGAGAGAGAGAGAGAGAGAGAGAGAGAGAGAGAGAGAGAGAGAGAGAGAGAGAGAGAGTACCACACCGCCATGTGGAAGTTTAAAGACAACATATCAGAAGTTGGTATTCTTCTACAATGTGAGTCCTGGGGACTGTTCATCAGGCTTGGTGGCAAGTGCCTTTACCCATGGAGTCATCTCTCTGGCCCAACAGGACATTAAAAGCAAAACTAAGCCTTTAACCCCAGTACTCAGGAGGCAGAGGCAGGTGAATCTCTGTCTCAAAAATCAAAAACAAACAAAAAATTTAAGCTGTATGTATGTGTGTAGGGGGGCGAATTTTACATGCAGTGCAGTATGTAAAGAGACCTGAAGAGACCAACATGTATGCTGCCCAATGTGTGCTGGGAAACTAATTCAGGTCCTCTGCAAGACTACTGAACCATCTCTCCAGCCCCCAAGAACATTTGAAAGACCATTACTAGCAGGCTTTCTGGAGGTGTGACCCCAGTTACTTGGGAAACTGAGAATTCAAGGTCTGCCTGGGTTACACAGAGGGTAGCCTGGACAACTTTCTCAAAATAGAAAGTATAAAGATGGCTATGGTGTACCTGGTGGTAGTGCCTTGCCTAGCATTCCTGAGGCCCTGGGCTTAATCTCTAGCATAACAAAAATGAAAAGAAGGCCACCATTCGCATAGAACAAAGACAGTTTTTAAAAATAATTTCATTTTATTGAATTATGCAAAAATCTTTACAACAGTCAAAAGTATGCAAATAGAAAAATCACGTCACGACAGCACACAGCAGGTCACAGAGTTCAAGTCCTGTTGCATGTTACGTAGTCACGCCACAAATTCATTTGAGGCAGGGAGAGAACCCAGTGGCCCAACTGTGGGGGACTACTCCTGGGACCATACCACAAGGGCTTCCCTCACACATGGGATGTTTTGAATAGTTCAACATTTTAAGATTTTGAACTTGGGGCTTATGGGTAATTCAGAGACATGGCAGTGTGGAGGTCCACAGCCTAAGGCACTAGGCAAAGTTAGGTACTGGCTCTGCAGACACATCCTGGCTAATCTCAGCTGCACAGAGTGAGGGCTGGAAAAAGACTTTCTCCCTAACCAATGAGAGTTTTTACAAGTTCAAATTCTTCACAAATACACATTTCATTATCAGATTCCTTCTCAAGCCAATCACTTAAAAGTGTAAATAAAATACTTTTAACAAAGCAAAAGAATCAGAAAAAAGATACTAAGAAATTCTATAGATACATGTTTTTGTTTTGTTTTGTTTTGTTTTGTTTTGTTTTGTTTTGAGAGAGAGAATCTCATGTAGGCCAGGCTGGCCTGCAGTTTGAGATGTAGCTGAGAATGACTTTGAACTCCCCACACTCTGGCCTCTACCTTCTGAGTGCCTGGAAGACAGGTGTGCTTCGTCACACCTGGCTAAGAATTAAAATGATGCTATTAACAATGCCAGGGCAATTTCATAGCTGGCAAAGAATGCAACTAAAGGAGAATACAAGCCAGGCATGGTGGCAAAGGCCAGTCATTCCGGCCACTTGGAAGACTGAGGCAGGAGGACAGACAGTTTGAAGTATTGCTGGGCTACTGAATGAGTTCTAGTATAGCCAGGGCAACTTAATATAAAAGAAAAAAGTGGGGTGGGGGCTGGGAGGTGCCTTGCTGGGGGAGTACTAGCCTAGCTTGTACCAGGCCCTGGGTTCGACCCACAGGCCTACAAAAGCAGGGGGCCAAAAATCTAAAGGGGAGGCTTGCTCTGTGCTAAAGTAAGATCTATTATATATATATTATATTTTTCTCTTCAAATGGGCTGCTTATTGCTTTCTGCTATTCCATCTTTTTATAGCATTAAGGTCTTTGGATTGAATTCAGAATTCATTAAAAGCATCTTGGTAGCTTTAAACATAGAAAGAAAATTCATTGGTGTAAAAAAAAAAGGTACACAATTCATCCACAGTGTCTGAAAATCATAGTATCAGAAATATTAAGGGTGGACACCACAACTCAAAAGATTCCCTGTCTTAACCGCCGAGGCGCCAACTGGGCTGAACTCCTGTGAAAGTAAGTACTTCCTAAAACCTGTCCTTGGCTCATGGTGGCCACCCTGCCAGTGCTTAGAGAGTGAGCCCACGGGGCTGAGGTGCACCCTCCACTCCAAGCTCTGAGTCTAGTCTGCAGGAAAAAGTTGTAGTGTTTTTTTGTTTTTGTTTTTGTTTTTCTTCAAACATTTCTACATACTACATCAAACTCTGGGGACACGGCTATCACTATGGTGATCTTGTTTCTAACTGGTTTCTTCCCTAGAGGCTGCAGCTCAGAGCAGCCTGTCACTTATCCATCATGTTAAAGAGCATCTCGCAGGTCAGGCCTTCATCCATGTTCTCGCTTCCAGCCGCACTTTCGCCACCACCACCACCACCGCCACCATGGTGGCACAGAGCCAGCTCCCCAGGGCACTGTGCCTCCTTCGAGGTATGGCTCTCCTGGGTAGCGACATCTAGGAGGAAATGGACAGAGTGAGAAAGTGTGAGAGAAAGCCAGGACATCCAGATAGGGAAACCAGAAAGTGCATATTGAAACAATTGCCACAGTGTGAACCCAGCAGCCGGCATGCCAAAAAAAAAAAAAAAAAAAAAAAAAAAAAAAAAACCTGATTCTGGAATACCGGCTGTCAGTTTATTTCAGGGCAGGGCCGCTTAACCTGGGGGAGGGACTCCTTAATGGGGACACTGGGGGCACTATAGGAAGCAAGCAGCTTCTCACCTATGACACGCTTGTGGCACACTCCTCTTCAGCTGTGGCAATCAAAAATGTCACTAGAGACGACTGTGGGGACAGCTCAGCAGGTAAGTGCTTGCTGCGTAGCCTGATGCTCTGAGTTTGGGGGTTGAGTGTGGGTGACCTTGCAGAGGTGTGGCCATGACACAGCCACTCTGATACAGTTGCCAAGCCCCCCAGTGACAAGGCTACGACTGCCCTCACCCTCACTGGCTTTCTGGCTGGGGTTAACAAAGGGAAAGCCACTGTCCGATTAAACAAAGTGGCCAGAAAGGACGTACCGTTGTCCCATCCTGGTGTTTCCTCCACGGTCTGCTTCTGCATCACCTGACTTGCTTTTCTGGAGGTGGCCAGCTTCTCATGCTCTGGGTCACACTTCTTCCGGTGTCTCTGCAGGTTACTCTGTGGGAGATGACTCAGTGTCCCCATGTGCAGGGTGCAACCCTCGGTTAAGAGATGGACTTCAACAGATTCGGATATGACTCAACAGGGAGAGGCACTTGTCACTCAGCCCAGGGGCCTGAGTTGGAGCCTGAGGACCCACATGGTGGACGGAGAGAATTGACTCTTGTAAGTTGGGCTCTGAGCTCTCTGTGTGTAGCTGTGGCACACGCTACACCCTCTGACATACCACAAAACACATCAATAGTTACATATATTTTTTAAAAAGTGGGCTCTCCGGGCTGGAGAGATGGCTCAGAGGTTAAGAGTACTGACTGTTCTTCCAGAGGCCCAGGGTTCAATTCCCAGCACTCATATGACAGCTCACAAATGTCCATAACTCCAAGATCTTACAACCTCACACAGCCATATGTGCAGGCAAAACACCAATGCAAATAAAATAAAAATAACAGGAAGACAGCAGGTTATATGTACCTTTTAGATTTGGGCCAAAATAAACAAAACAAAACAAAACAAAATAACCTTAAAAATTGTGTGTGTGTAGAGAAATACTCCCTGAGCCAAGACACAAGGGGGTGGGCCTAGGTCCTATCCCAAAGGATACGATAGACTCTGATGACTCCCTATGGAAGGCCTCACCATCCAGGGGGAGCAGAAAGGATGTGTGATAGGTAGGGTTTCAGTTGGGAGGGGTAGGGGAGGACGGGAGGGAGAAGAGAACTGGGATTGTCATGTAAAACAATCTTGTTTCTAATTCAAATTAAAAAAATTGTGTGTGTGTGTGTGTGTGTGTGTGTGTGTGTGTGTGTGATGTATATGTGTGTGGTGTGTGGTGTGTGTGGTGTGTATATATGTGTGTGTGTGGTATGTATGTGTGTGTGATGTATATGTATGTGGTGTGTGTGTGTGTGGTGTGTATGTATGTGTGTGTGTATGTGTGTTGATGTATATGTGTGTGTGTGGTGTGTATGTGTGTGTGATGTATATGTATGTGTGTGTGTGTGTGTGTGTGTGATGTATATGTGTGTGGTGTGTGTGTGTGTGGTGTGTATGTGTGTGTGTGTGTATGTGTGTTGATGTATATGTATGTGGTGTGTGTGTGTGTGTGTGGTGTGTATGTGTGTGTGTATATGTGTGTGGTGTGTGTGTGTGTGGTGTGTATGTGTGTTGATGTATATGTATGTGGTGTGTGTGGTGTGTGTGGGGTGGGTGGGTGAAGGTGTCTCTGGGCGTTAGTCCCGGGGAGCTGGAGTTGTGGATGGTTGTGAACCATCTGATGTGGGAGCTGGGAACCAAAGTCAGGTCCTCTACAAGAGTTACTTCACTGTTGAGCTGTCTCTCTGGGTCCCTCAAATGACCTTTTAAAGGTTACCCTCCCTCTTACAATTAGGTCTAGCCAAAACCTAGCTTGTTTTAGTTTTTAAAATAAGAGCTGTCAGAGAGAATTTATCTTTGCATAATACTTCTACCCTGTAAAGTGAGGCCTGACACTAAACCTGAAACTCAATGCACCATCCATTTCTATGCCCACCGCTCTATGCTATGAAAAATAACATGACCAAAAGCAACTTGGGGAGGAAAGGTTGACGCCACCTGGCTGTTTTCCTGAGCTCAGGACACAGACAGCTGAGTTTGCACCACATCAGAGCTCAGAGATGCTGGATGGGCGTGGTGCTCGTGTCTCCCATCTCAGCCGAGGAAGGAAGTGAGGGAAGCCATAGCTAAGACAACCAGATAAAAAGAGCCCATCCTGGCTGGGTGTGCTTGCTAGCCCACTTTGGGTTCTGGTGCACACTTTTTGCAAGAAGAATTGCCTTGCCTGGCTACTTTCAGTTCGTGTGTTCCATCGTATGACACGGAACACAATTTGGGGCTCAACCGGGACTTTAAGTCTACATGACCAAGCACCCTTGGTGGCTGGGCCACCCTCAGGTTGAGTGAGAGAGTGAATGAGACACTCAGCTGATCTAAAGTGGATGTAAAGTCTGGATCCACATGTCACATGTGTCACATGTGTCCCTGGTGGCTTCTGATTGCTAAGAGGACTTAACATAGGGCACTGCCCCACGGGGGAGTCGGCTGAAGATGGATGAAGCCTCCATTACCAGAGGCTGAGATTCAAGAAACCTCTGTATGTGGTGTTGAAACTCTGACAGATTAATTCACGCGGCTCCAGGATAGGAGACAAGAAGGCCAAGTAGGGCTCAAAGGAGGCAGATTCCCCCAGACTGTGGGTAGCCAGCTCTCAATATTCACAGGTCCCTCTGATTCAGTCCACACCAAGGTCACTTTTCTTTCCTGGTTTCTCCAATTGCTCCCAAAATAACAGTGACACCTATGGGCTCTGGGGCACACTTCCTGTTCTCTCCACTTCATCATGGGATTCTTTCTCAGCACTAGCTTGTGTCTAGGAGCTGACAGGAGACCAAACACACATGGACACCATTTCTTGCTGTGTGAACATGGGTTTAACTGTTTTTTTTTTCTTTTGTTTGCTTTAAGGGCTCACATGTCTGGGCCACATACATGTACTGTCTCCTATACCCGTGCTGACCTAACTTGGTGCCTGTCTTAGGGTTTCTATCGCTGTGATAAATAACATGACCAAAAGCAACTTAGGAAGGGAAGGGTTGATTTCAGCCTACAGCTCTCAGTCACACCCCACCACTGAGAGAAGTCAGTGCAGGAACTCAAGGCAGGGACCTGGAGGTAGGAACAGAAGCAGAGGCCATGGAGGAGAGCTGCTTACTGGCTTGGTCCTCATGGCTTGCTCAGTCTGCTTTCTTACACAACCAGGACCACCTGCTCAGCCCTCCCTCATCAATCAGGAAGAAAATGGCCATCAGAGTTGCCTACAGGCAATCCAATGGATGCATTTTCTAGATTGTGGTTCATCTTCCTAGATAACATTAGTTTGTGTCAAGTTGACAAACAAAACAACACAGCACCCAAACAGGCGCTGCATCTCTCTCTCTCTCTCCCTCTCCCTCTCCCTCTCCCTCTCTCTCTTTCTCTCTCTCTTCCTCCCCTCCCTCCCTCTCTCTCTTTCTTCCTTTCCTCTTGGCTTGGATCCACGGGACTTGTGCCCAGATGAGGGATGGGTTTAATGCTATTACGGAGCTGAGCACACCAGAAGTAAAAACAAGTATGTTTCTTTGTCACCATCTTGGCTGGTGACCTCATCAAGATGGAGACAGCCATGTGACTTGGCCACCATCATAGAGAACATCTACATCGGGATGACCATGTGACCTTGCCACCACATGGCATGGGACAAAAAGGCAGCATCCATTAACCTTCCTGGATCCCCTGAGCACTCGGGGGAGCACTGCATCCCTAGGACTCCCTGCAGCACAGGAACTCAGTCACACGTCCCAGCCCTCCCACTTGGTCCTCTTTGGTTTTCTTATTCTTAGATGCATAATGGGATCACGGAAACACAGACTCAGCCTTACCTTCACATAGATGGAACAACCGGAAAGAAGGAAGTCAGGAGGAGCCAGAGGGTCCTCTGAAGCCCACATGACCCCGAGGACCAAAGGAATCCTCAGTGGGACTTAATGATAAAAAGAAAGTGATGAAATCTGGCCTCCTCCACGATCTTAACCACCCATCAGAAGAGTATAGAGGTGTAACCCAGACTAAAATGACTGTGGTGTTGCCTCACCACTCCCCAGGCACCAGGGGGTGCCATTTAGAAGACTGTTTCTCACAATGACTTTCTTCTTGATAAGACATGCTGCCTAGGTACCGCACTTGAGACATGGCGAGAGAGACAGGCCCACGACTGTTTTAACCTATACTTAGTGCCATGTAGATTGCTTTTCTCTCCTCATCTAGGTGGGACCTCACATTGATATTGACCATTCCAATAGCCCTCAAAGAGTCTGAAAGCAGAACTCGTGAGCAGCCCCTGGGCTAAAGAAAAACGAGGAGGAGCCCAGGAGATGAGAAGCAATTTTAGATATTTAATAATTATCTTCTGTCCTGACTTCTGCTACGTGTGATGCTGATAACTTTTGCCCTAACGTACCTCATCTCTTTCCAGGTACCAGTCAGGACGTCCTTTCCTCACTACAAGTGGATGCCACACAAATGAAAATATTGATGGACTTTTGTGGGCTTTTAGATAGGTCCGTTGAAGAGGTAACTCTACATGCCTTCATGGAATTGGGGCAACAGCCAAGCTGGCCCCTTCCAGCTGCATGGGGTCATTGAGTGTGGCACTCAGGGTACATCTCCCACCAGCCTCTGTCAGGGATAAAAGACGGAGGCTCTCCTGGTTGAGCATACTCCCTAGCCCTGTTTGGGCTCTGGCAAACCCTTTCTATAAAAGAAATTGCCTTGTCAGACTACTTCAGCTTTGTTCCTGTGGTCCTTTGGAGGACACTGAGACCATTCTTTCCCCAACACCCATTCCTAAGTGATCTATCCATGTCTGCTGTCAAGCTGTGGCAGAAGCTGTCTGAGGAGCTGGGGGTGTTTATTCTCTTTACAAAGAAAATGTGCTGGCCCTGGTTTTCTGTGACTATGTATAAAATAAAGCTTGTTTTCAGTCGTGGCGACAGTGTGGTCAGCAGCCCTCTGAGCCATGGGCTGTTCCCCCAGCTACTTATATGTGCCTGCTGTGCGTAAAGATGAGAGCTGAGAACGCCTGGTGTATAAGCTGAGTTAGTGCACATGAACACAGCCTTCTAAAAGCATGGCCAAGGATGCTAAGTGTAGCCTATTTAGACTCTTCTGGACACAGAGACAGTGGCATGTGACAAATCCCTGAGCCTGGAGAGAAGGAGCAGCAGAGATGTGTCTTGGGTCAGGTCAGGGTCATGACAGGAAGGGGAGTCCTGCTGCTGGCTGCTGACATTCAGATCCAGAGGCAAACCAATGTGTGAGTCAGTGAGCAGAAATTTGTGAATACATTTAGATTTAAGCTTGGGACAATCAGGGTGGACTCGCCTGCAGTGCCTCAGTCTCTGACCAGCCTCCTACCAGGGAGCAAACCTGAGGGTCTGTAACAGGTTCTTAGTGCCAGGACTCCAGAGAGGTGAGGATCCCAGACCATCTCATCCCTGTGGCTGATCCTGGGACTTCCTGCTGCCACAGAGACAGACTCTGTACAGACAGCCTGACACCAGAGGCCACCATTAGGTGGGGACCTCTCAGTTAGATGCCCCCCCATACATTAGAGAGACCTGGCTCCAGGCTCCTGCTGTGGAAACTTCCCTTCCTCTGAGCTTTGTAGAAAGGGATCCCACTGTCTTATCAGAGCCCCACTGTGCTGTCTGTCTGTCTGTCTGTCTGTCTGTCTGTCTATGGTATCACTAACTCTTCTAATAATCCAAAGGTCAGTCCGCCCCTGTGTTGCCCTGACGCCCACACCCAAGACCTTTCTCTTAATCTTCTAAAAGGTAAGTTGGATTCAAGTATCTAGCTGCACTTTCATTTTTAATAACCAGAGCCACCCTGTCACACTGCATCCACCATGGTGTGACGCACGTTTGTTAAGCTCTGGCATTTTGAGGTAATTTGTTATTCGGAAATAGAAAATGAACACATCAACTGACAGGGTAGAAGATGGGAATCCATTCACCTCCTGGTTTCACACCTTGGAAATGCCTGGGAACGAAAATCACTCTGTGAAGACACCTGCATTCAGTTCTCACTGCAACTGTCAACTATCACACTTTAAAAGCTAGGTTCCACCCAGCATGTGGCACACAAACCTTTAATTCAAGCAGAGGAGGCAGAGGCAGGTGGATCTCTATGAATTCGAGGCCAGCCTGATCTACATACTGAGTTCCAGGCTATCCAGAGTTATGCAGTGAGATCCTGTCTCAAAAATGAAAACAAAAAAACTAGGTTCTCTCAGGAATGACAGAACTCCCCAAACTGTTTTCAACAGTGTGTGGACAATCTGCCCCAGTGCTCCCCAGAGCCGGGCCTGGTGGAACACAGTAATTTTTCCAAAACGAAAGGGGTTAAAAACCGAAATATCACTAATAATAACCATAGGTTAAGTTCATACTCACCAAAGAACATGGTGAACAGACTGAGTCTAGCCTGGTGGCCTAGACCGTCCCACCCTCTCAGGAGACTAAACCAGGAAGAGCCCAAGTTCAAGGCCAGAATGAACACTATAGCTAGAGCTGGTCTCAGAATAAAAAAAAAATAAGTAGGGGCCGAGTGGTGTGCTTGCCTGGTGCACACCTGGCCCTGGTTCCATTGCCCAAAGGCTATGTGCCTGGCCTTCCCTTTTGCCCGTTGAGGCCACTGTTTGTAGTGCCGCTAGCCCTTGAGAGAGAGGGGTGCTTACCCAGCGGGAAAAGCCTTTGTCACACTTGAGGCATAGGTGCACGTCAGGGACAAAGCTCGGATCGTGGTACTTCCTCAGGTGCACGGTAAGCAGCTGCTTCTGCCGGAAGTGTTTGCTGCAGTCGAGGCAGGAGAACGGCTTCTCTCCTGTGTGCGTGCGCACGTGCGCCTTCAAGCACCGCTCCTGGGGGGAAAGCAGGGACACGCGGCTGACACAGGGTGGAAGCGTTCCTCAGAACTGCCCATCATTAGTGAGCTTTCCCCCCTCAAGAGCGGTGTGGCCCTCATCAGAGTCAGGGCCTGCTGTGTGCTAGGGTCATCCTTGGCTACATGTGGAGTTCTAAGCCAGCCTGGGTTACAAGAGACCTGCCCCCAAACCAAAGAAAAACAGACACAAATTCTCTGTGGTCCACACAGAAGACGATAACTTATGTGAGTTGTGTTTGAGTGGGACCACCGGGGGCAGAAGGCGTCATATCCCCTGGAGCTGGAGTTATGCAGGTGCTGGGAATCAAATTCTGGTCTTCTATGAGCGCATCGAGCACCCTTGACGACTGATCATCTTTCCAGCCCCAATCTAGCCTACACTCTGAAAGACGGGGAATGTGGAACCCCGCCGCTGGTGTCCGCTAGTGAGACAGTCACCCAGCACCAAGGCACACTCAGATCATCACACACCCCAAGGTGCTTGTGTGTTGTGGATGAGACAGCCGTATTCACTATGAGAAACAGGAAGTGAGGAACTAATAGACATTTTGAAAAGTTAAACAAAAATCAGTCCATTAAAAAGAAATAACGCTACATCCCAATGTTACAGTGTGGGCCAGAGTGTTCAGGGTTCACACATAGGCAGAACCGCTCACGGATTATCTGAGTTAGAGTTAACTGCTCCACAGTTAACTCTGAGTTAAGAGTTACTATGTAGAGTTTTCTGCTGAGTCTGAAAATTCTTTTCAGGGATCCAGGAGAAGTCTGCCTCTGTTTCTCTGCATTTGTGGGGTGTTTGTTGAGTATCTGAGGAGAACCTGGGAGTGTAGGCATGGTTTTTTTTAAGAAGAATCAGAGGGAGCTAGGGAGACAGCTTAGTGGGTAAAATGTTTGCTGTGCAAGTTAAGAACCTTGAGTTAGGCCCCCAGTGCCTGGTAAAAGCTAGGGGTGGGGGCGTTTCCTGTGATCTCAGTTCTGGAGGTTCCTGGCACTCTCTGTCAGGCTAATCTGATCACCTAGCTCCAGGATCTGTTGGACTCTATCTCAAAATGTAAGGTGGAAAGTGATGAGACAGGCACCCAGTGCTGAGCTGTGAACTGCCCGTGTGCATGGGCAGGCAACCCCACACAGAAGGAGCTGTGGACAAGGTTTCTGCACACCCAAATTCAGTGAGCACTAATTCTTTAAAGTGTGGTGGCAACCCTGAACTCAAAGTCACAACAATCAACCTGTCTCCTGTGCTCTATGCCAAATGGACCTGTTGCCCAGGTGTGGTTTCCACCTCACTGAAGGGCGGTCACTTGGAGATCACCTGAGTGCAGAGCTGTGGAGTCTGGGTAAAACGGGTATGGCTCATCCCACGGGCAAATGAAAGACTTTCTGCTTCCTAGAGAGTCCCAATCCCCTCAGAGGAGTCTTCAACAGTCAGAACGCGGCAACAGTCAGAACGTTCGGGGCAGTGGTGACCAAGTCCCCCAATCTGAATTCTGATTTTCTTTTGAAAGGTGAAATTTTATGGGTGGCAACATGACTCCCCTGAATTTCCCACCATGCCATCCGTTTGTCAAGGCAATGTCCCTCACGTGCTTGTCACCAGTCTGTCTGTCATCAAATAAAAATGATGACCTTGGGAAAGTGGCTAGCTGGACTGGTAACTCAAGGTACCCCACTTCCTGGGCTGCGGAAGGCAGGGGCTGCTCTTCATAGCGCCCATCTCCTCCCACAGAACATGAAAGACTGTGTCGGGTCAAGATTTACTAGGGAAACAGCCTTGAGAGCATCACTGGGGCATTTAAAGTGATTTACTATTTTGTGTGACTATGGTGCGTGGGGGCATCAGAGGACGTCTTTGTGTAGTTGGTTCTCTCCTTCCCCTCTACATGGGTTTTGAGGAGGGAACTCAGCTCCCCAAGCTTTCTGCAAGCTTAGTGGCTGAGGGAGCACTTACCTGCTGAGCCATCTCATGGGCCCTTCTGCTATTCCTGAGTGAATAACTCTGGGCAGGAAGACCACAGCCATAGCCGGTCTGGTTTTGCAGGGTGTCACTGCTGCAGTTAGGACGGAGACACTGGGTGTCCATACAGGGAGGAGGTGCACCATCCCGGCATCACTTTCATGATGGCTTGTGTGGCCCTGAGTGTGGTAGACCTCAGCAGGTCTGTGAGCTCTCTCTGCAGCTACAGCGGATGCCTGTGACTGCTCCAGCTACTCTGATCTGGCTGCTTTGGTTAACTCAACCCCTCCAAGGTTAGCTGTGAGAGGAGGTCTCTTTTCTTTTTTTCGTTGTTTTTTGAAACAAGGTCTCATTATGTGGCCTTGGCTGTTCTGGAACTTGCTAGGTTAGCCAGAGTGGCCTCAAACTCGGAGATCCACCTGCCTCTGTGCTGGGGATAATGTGCACAGCCACACCCAGCCCCGTGTCTGTATGTGTGTAAGTGCACGGAGCTCCAAAGACACATTGGATCCCCTGGAGCTGGAGTTTTGTCTGCTACCCAGCATGGGTGCTGGGGTTAGAACTCTGGTCCTCGTGATAGAGCAGCAATCGCTCTTAACTGCTGAGCCAGCTCTCTAGCCTCTAGCTTCCTTCCTTTCTTTTTAAAGTTTATGTTTTATTTTGATATATAGGAGTGTTTCTCATGTTCGTATGTGTCCCTGGTACCCCGGGAACTCAGAAAAGGGTGTCGGATCCCCTGGAACGGGAGTTACCTTGCGCTATGGATCGTTGTGAAACACTGTGTGGGTTCTGGGAAGCAAACTCGGGTCCTTGATAAGAGCAGCAACTGCTCCTAAGAGCTGAGCCTCCTCTCCAGCTCCCAGCCTGGTTCCTAAGAATGACTGCTTCCCAGTGTCCCACGCGGTACCTGCTTGCACAGTCAGCATTTGAAGTGACTTACACAGTGCCGGCTTGCACACGGTCTTCACACTGACTCACACACAGTACCTGCTTGCATGCGTAATCACACTGTTTGCACTTGAACTTCTTCTCATTCTTATGGGACCTCTGGTGCTGGATGAGGGCGTAGCGCTCATGGAAGCCGGCGGGACAGTATCGGCACTTGATCTCCACGGGGCTGTGGCTGTGCAGGTTGCGCAGATGGACACCTGTTAGAGCCACAGGAGACACCGTGAATGCCTAGGAACTTCTTGGGTGGGGTGGGCAGTTCTTGACACTGCAGACTCTCCTCCGCACCCCCACCCCCCAGCTACATTAGCTCGTCCCCCTTAGAGATGACAACTGCCACCTCCATATCCAGGCGCATGTCCTGGGCACCAATGCTCCACCTGAGACCGCTGCCATGAAGGAACGAACCAGAGGCCTCAGTCTAAGACCTGTCCAACAGGGAGATCATGGCTATAGATCGACCATGAACATTAAGAACCATAGTACAGCGCAGGGGCTTAGAGAAGGCTAAGGGGGTTTCTGTAACAAAACCATGACTGTTGTCCTGCTGGGAATCTAGGCCCCTTTGTCCCCATGACCTAAGAGAGGTGCATACTGGGCACGCTGTCTAGGAAGCGCCTTCCTCAGCTAAGCTCAGGCCTGGTGGCCATGCGGCACCATGAGAAGCTGAACAAACGACACCAGTATGATGGACGACGAGCACCTGTACCCCCTGTACCCCTGAATCAGGCGGACAGACCATCACCTCCTTACAGGGAGACTAAGAGCCAGTAATCGCTACAGCAGCCCTACATGTCCCCTCTGGCATGTGACAAACAGGCTGTGCTTGGCAACTGGCCAGTGGTCCCTTTGTCCTACAGGTCCCAGTGGGCAGTGCTTGGTGGCTCAGGAGCCACAGCAGCACTGACGGAATGTTCCAGATGAAAAGACGAGATTGGTCAGATACCTTTACCCCTGCAGGGGTATTTCCAGAATCTCTGGAAATTGCCTCCCAAGGCAACTGAGAGGACTTTTATTTTTACTGACACTTTTACCCCCTCCTCACTCTGTGCCTTCCACACTCCTGCCCTGCACACCCCACACTCCTGCCCTGCACACTCCTGCCCTGCACACCCCACACTCCTGCCCTGCACACTCCTGCCCTGCACACCCCACACTCCTGCCCTGCACACTCCTGCCCTGCACACTCCACACTCCTGCCCTGCACACTCCTGCCCTGCACACCCCACACTCCTGCCCTGCACACTCCTGCCCTGCACACTCCACACTCCTGCCCTGCACACTCCTGCCCTGCACACCCCACACTCCTGCCCTGCACACTCCTGCCCTGCACACCCCACACTCCTGCCCTGCACACTCCTGCCCTGCACACTCCTGCCCTGCACACCCCACACTCCTGTGTCAAAAGCTGTCTGCCCCTCCCTGAAGGGCTGATGCACCTCGCAGAGTCTCCCCCGAAAGCCTCATCCTGTCCTGGGTCACAAGGCTCACCACAGGAGAAGGTAGACTTTGTGTCACAAGCTGCCTCTTACTGAACACCTTCCTTAGGGCGAACCCTGCCTCAGTTGCTCCTCTGTACCCTCATGTTCCCAGCAAAGTGTGCGAAGGGCAGACTGAGGAGGGAACATGGACAGGGCTAAATTTCTACCGCTATGTTTCTGACACCCAGGTCATCAGCACTGCTGTCTCCAGCAGAAAAATTACCTGTGTCCTCCAGTCTCAGTGTCCTTATCTGTAAGAGCAAGTCTAACACCAGATAAAACAATACCCACGGGTTTGCCCTTACAGGTATGTAGCCTGGGCTGGCCACTTCTGAACCGCATGCACTTACTCAGCTCGGCCACCAGAGGGCAGGGCAGGACCTCTGTAAAAAACATTGCTAGACAAATTTCCCAATCTCAGTGAGACTTCCAGACTTGGGCAGGCTCTGCAGGATTGCAGACCTTGGGAGTCCATAGGGCAGGTCTGTACTGTGGCCAAGGGGACACTTTAAACCAGATACTCACGCAGGTCGCTCTTCCTTGCAATGACGGTAGCACAGTGGGGACACTCGTGTTTGGGCACATTCTCGCCATGCTTCTGTGCCACGTGGATTTTCATGGTGCCACTCTGGGTGAACCGGGCATGGCAGGTGGGGCACTCATAAGGCTTCTCACCTGTGGCAGGAACAACAAGTGACTCTCAGAGCGTGGCTTCCCTGTGAGCCTGGTCTTTCCCAAAGGACACCTGTGCTGGGGTTTTGCCTTTCTGGAGGTTTAGCCTCAACGGCGTAGGACCAGGAAGGCAAGGCAGACAGCAGGGTCACGGGCCCAGATGTGACATCTCTGACACTGTGGCCCCTCACCTGCTCGGAGTGGGTGCGTGAGATTGTGTATGGAGAGCAGACCTGGGCCTGCACAGTCTTTACATGACAAACCAACTGAGCAGGGGCAGCTCTCACCTGAGTGTGACATGGCTCTCACCTGAGTGTGACACTGCTCTCATCTGGGTGTGCATATGGCTCTCACCTGAGTGTGCACAGGACTCTCACCTGAGTGTGACATGGCTCTCACCTGAGTGTGTATGCATGACTCTCACCTGAGTGTGCACACAGCTCTCACCTGAGTGTATGCATGACTCTCACCTGAGTGTATGCATGACTCTCACCTGAGTGTGCACACAGCTCTCACCTGAGTGTGCACATGGCTCTCACCTGAGTGTGCACAGGACTCTCACCTGAGTGTGACATGGCTCTCACCTGAGTGTATGCATGACTCTCACCTGAGTGTGCACACAGCTCTCACCTGAGTGTACGCATGGCTCTCACCTGAGTGTGCACACAGCTCTCACCTGAGTGTGCGCATGGCTCTCACCTGAGTGTGCACACAGCTCTCACCTGAGTGTACGCATGGCTCTCACCTGAGTGTGCACACAGCTCTCACCTGAGTGTGCGCATGGCTCTCACCTGAGTGTGCACAGGACTCTCACCTGAGTGTGACATGGCACTCACCTGGGTGTGCACATAGCTCTCACCTGAGTGTGACATGGCTCTCACCTGAGTATGACATGGGTCTCACCTGAGTGTGACATGGGTCTCACCTGGGTGTGTACAGGACTCTCACCTGAGTGTGACATGGCTCTCACCTGAGTGTGCACAGGACTCTCACCTGAGTGTGCACAGGACTCTCACCTGAGTGTGACATGGCTCTCACCTGAGTGTGCACAGGACTCTCACCTGAGTGTGCGCAGGACTATCATCTGAGTGTGCACACGGCTCTCACCTGAGTGTGCACACAGCTCTCACCTGAGTGTGACATGGCTCTCACCTGAGTGTGCACAGGGCTCTCACCTGAGTGTGCACAGGACACTCACCTGAGTGTGCACAGGACACTCACCTGAGTGTGACATGGCTCTCACCTGAGTGTGCACAGGACTCTCACCTGAGTGTGACAGGGCTCTCACCTGAGTGTGCACAGGGCTCTCACCTGAGTGTGCACAGGGCTCTCACCTGAGTGTGCACAGGGCTCTCACCTGAGTGTGCACAGGACACTCACCTGAGTGGGTCCGCATGTGGCGCTTCAGCTTGTAGGTGTCCTTGCTGGCATAAGTGCACTGGCAGCACTGGAAGGGACGCTCACCCGTGTGTGAGCGGATGTGGCGCTTCAGCTTGCTTGCCTAGGACATGTGTGGGAGAGAGAGGGTCATCGTGATGGGGACCTGAGGTGGTCAGGGCTGCAGGTAACCAGCTTCCTAAGAGAGATATGAGCAACGAGCAATCCCAGAAATCAGGAAACTGCGGCAGGAGGATTGCTGTAGTTCAAGGCCACTAAGACTACATCAGGGGACCTTGTCTCAAACACCACCCCCTCCAAAATAAAAGAACAGAAAGGAAAGAGGGAGCAAAAGGAAAACCCAGGTGTGGTAGTGCATGTCTGTAAGCCCAACTCTGGGGAGGCTAAAGCAGGAGGATTGCTGCAAGTTGGAGAACAGTCTGAGTCGTACAGTGAACCCAAAGCTAACCTGGGCTACAGAGGCTTTGTCTCAAAAGAGCAAAGGAAAAGATAAATTAACCTGACCTCAGTGTCAGGTGTCCCCTAAAGCAGAGCTGTCCAGTCTGTGGATGAGCCTTCCCTTTGCCACAGGCTGTGTGCACAAGGTCCGCTGGGTTAATGAGCAGAGCTCTGAAGACTTTCACACTAAATTTCTCTTTACAAAAGAAACAGAGCTTGCTGCTCAGTGCCATGTGTTTCTATCTTTATTTCCAAGCCCTTGTCCACTCACAGTAGAAAAGTTTAAGTAACCAAAAAACAGAGCCGGAAGAGCTTTCCAAGGTGGGAAAGCTGAACCACAAGATAAAGGGAGAGCGGCCAGAGGGCACCTGGGGCTCAGAGTCCTCACGGGCCCTCTGCTAACCCTGTTGGTTCTGTCTGCTACTGACTTCTTTTAAAGATCTTTCTGAGACAGAGGCGCACTTTGTAGTTCAGACTGGCCTCCAACTCACAGTGATCCTGCTGCCTCAGCCTCTGTATGCCGACCTTGCTGTCATTACTTGGGAGGCAGAGGCACAGAGAATCTCTGTGAGTCTGAGGGTCAGCCTGGCTATATAGTGAGTTCCAGGCCAGCCAGGGCCTCAAAGTTAGTGCTGAACCAACCAGGGCCATGTTATGAGCCACCATCTCAAATACAAACAAAAGTAACACAGAGGGAAAGAAAATGAACTCTGTTAGGTATGGAAGGCCCCTGAAGGAGACACAGCAAGAGACTCCTCATTCCCACAGCCGCCGGCTTTACTGCCACCCTTTCTCACTGTTTCACTGGGAGCGGCGCCATCGGCCACACTGGGCTGGAGGCTTGGGTCCCACATCCACCCTGCTTACGCTCAGCAAGGGCACACAGACCTGAATGCAGGAGGCACGCCTAGGCCGGAAGAACATTTTAGAACAGAAGAAGGCTTACAGTGCGAAGCAAGACCCACGATAATGGCTCAGCTTGATTTTTTTTAAAGAAGAAATACGGGGATATCTTCCATGTATCATAGGAAGGAAAGACACAAGCATTTTTACCATTTCTGTGTGGGATGGCTCGGGATTCAGCATGGCAAATGGTAGGAGATCTAAGGTGGTAACATAGGGTGTTCGTGCTTGGCTCTACCACCAAATGCATCTTCAGCCTTCTTTTTACCTTTTGAGACCGTGTTTAAGTTGCGCAGGCTGACTTGGAGCTCATGCTATAGCCCAGGAAGGCCTTGAACTTACCTCCAAGGGGCTCAGCAGAATGCACAAGCATCAGAAACTGGTGTGTCTAGTCCACTCTGCTTTCTCACATGTAAAGGGGTGGGGCAGGGAGGTCACAGCCCATCATCCTACCTGAATGCTAGCCAGCAAATACCATCAAAAGACGGAGGCATAGTGGGCAGTGCCCCGTAGGCCACCCCGGGGCTCCATGGATGCTCTGTCTCTGGGCAGGGTCTGAGAGCCTGGGCAGACTTGCGGGACGCCATAGTAAGTCCTTCCCCAAGAGGAGCCTTGGAGTCGCCTTGTCGGAGAGACACCTTCTGAGACCTCATGTTGCGGCCACAACCTTTGCCTCAGATAGGAAAGCTCTTTTTAAAAATAGCCACAGCGGAAAGAGGTTCTTGGAATCGGATTCTGGCCCGTCTGTGAAGTACCCCGATTTATGAAACACACTTGCGTCACTGCTGAGTTTGAGCTTTCGCTGTCCCCTTTAGCTTAGTTCCTGTTGGGAGTCCCTGCTTAACCCTCCACCAGGATGCAGCCTCTTCCTCACACGAAATGGAGCCTTGGGCAGGGACTGCTGAAAATGGGCCTGAAAAGGGGACGCCGCACGCACACAGACTTGTTTCACCGAAGGGCCTGATGGCAGGCAGTGCAGGCCCGGCATCCCAGCTACTCAGGAAGCTGAGGTAGGAGGATTTCAAGTTCAAGGACTGCCTAAGCTGCAGAATGAGTTCAAGGCCAGCATGGGCAACTTAGTGAGACCGTGTCTCAAAAAAGAAGAAATAGCTGAGGACATAAGTCAGTGGTAGAACAGTCACCTAGCATGTTGGAGGCCCTGGGTCCAAACCACACTCACACACACTCACACACTCACACACACTCACACACACACACTCACACACTCACACTCTCACACTCACACACACACTCACACACACTCACACACAGACACATACACACATATACACACACGTGCGCACATGAGCAGAGCAGGCAGCTAAATTCCATCTGAGTCTCTAGTGGTGCCATGAGTTGGGACAGGGTTATGTCTTCAAGCTGCTGCCTTGTGGTGCTGGGGCACAGCTCAGCTCAAAACTTCAGCCCAAATTCCCAAGTTCTGTACTAGAAGGGACATTCTGGTTTGTGCCCCTGACAGTGACATAAAATACTAGAAAGGCCTTTTCAACAAGTCTGAGTTTTCTCTCTCTCTCTCCTATTCTTAAATTTTCATTTTGTGCATTCGAGTGTTTGCCCTCATGTATGTCTGTGCGCCACAGGAGTGTCTGGTGCCCAGAGGCCGGAGAGGGCATCGGATGCTTTGGAACTGGAGTTACAGGCATCTGGTTGCGAGCCACCACGTGGGTGCTGGGAATCAAACCAGACCCTCTGCAAGAGTAGCCGGTGCTCATAACTGCTGACCATCTCTCCAGCCCCAGGGTTATTTTTTGACCATAACTACTATATAATCTATGTACTTTTAAATGTTGCTGGGGGTGGGCGAAGAGATGGTTCAGCAGCTAAGAGCATGTGTTGATCGATCACCCTTGCAGAGGACCCAGGTCCTGCCCCCAGTACTGCTGTCAAACGGCTTCCCAACCACTGCAGCTCCAGCTCCACGGAATCCATGTGTCTCTCTTGGTCGTCTCAGGAACCCACACTCACATGCACACACCACCCATCTCAGTTGAAAAATAATAAAAACAAATCTAGATAAATACTGTTTGGGGGTGGTGAGATGGCGTGACCGGTAAAGGTACTTGCCGACAAGCCTGACAGTCTTGAGTTCAATCCTCCAGAAGGAGAGAACTGACTCCATCAAGTTGTCCTCTGATGGTCAGTTATGGAGACCAGGCTGGCCTTGAACTCACAGCAATCCTCCAGCCACAGTGCTGGGATTATAGGTGTGAGCTGCCACACCCAGCTCCAGTTTTCTATATTTAATTCAGACAACAATGCCCGTGGCCTCTGGCATAGATTTTAAAACGTCTTTGGTGAGTAGCTGAATACCGGAGAGAGTAGTGTCCCTCTCGGGGTGGCGATTTCTCACTCCTGTACAGGGCTGACTGCAAGGGGTCTCACCTCGACACTGGCATACTTGCAGATGGAGCACTTGAAGGGCTTCTCATGAGTGTGTTTGTAACGCCTGTGCCGGACCAGTTCCCCGCTGGTGACAAATGCCATGCCACAGTCCCCGCACTTGTAGGGCCTGGTTCCTGGGAAATCATGGGGTTTACACTTTTCAGACGAGACTTACCTGCAAAACTTCCATCGACTTTGTAGTTTGGAAATGGCAGTCTGAAAGGGTTCAGCAATTAAGAAGTTCTTTGCACTATAAATATCACAGATGTACGAGACTTTGCTCTGGGTAACAGTCAGTGCTTTTAACTGAAATTCAAGAAGGCGGACTCGGGGCGGGGGTGGGGGTGGGCAAAACTAAGCCGGGAAATGGAGTGGCAGGCTTGTAACCCCAGCACTCAGAAGGCTCAGGCAGTGGGATCGGTGGTTAGAGATTAGCTTGAGCTACAAGTGAGACCCTATTTCCAAAACAAAAAACAGAAACAAAACAGGGAGGAAAAGGGCAAAACTAAGCATAAATACTTGTACAATGGGAACCTCCCTTCTTGTTGGAGAGCAAGGTGTAAATGGTCCATGGATACTTATGCTAAGGTTTAATTAATACATTAGACACTATAAAACCGGAATGAACAGCAATAAGAGATTGAAAGACCAATGAGCTGGGCCGGTGGCCCAAGTTTATCATCCTAGCTGCTCAGGGGCTGAGACAGGAGACTCACAAGTTCCATGCTAGCCTGGGCAACTTAGACCTGTCTCAAAATAAAAAGAAAAGGGCTAGGGATATAGTCTAGTGATGGAGAACTTGCCTAGCGTGCCTGAGTCCTCATTTTACAAAGAACGAGCAATGAAACTGAGTTTAGCAGATGCCAAGAGAATACTGGCAAAACTCTTTAAACCATACGCAGGGAGGAAACTTATCTAATCAGCTGCCTCTTCTGCAATTTCACTTTATTTCTGCAGGGCGGGGGGACGGAACCCAGGGCCCTGCATGTGCTAGGCAAGTGCTCTCCACTGAGCTCTACCCCAGCTTCTGGGAGTTTCTATTTTCCAGGTTGACCAGCTGTAGCAGAAACCTCAGTGAAGCCCCAGGTGAAGAACTCACTGGGTTCCTTGCACCCTCACCAAGACTTACGGTGCATCTGTGAAGGAAGCCCGCCCAGGGCGCCTCACCTGTGTGAGTATTGACGTGGTTCCGAAGGAGGGTGACTGTGCGGAAACCCTTCAGGCACAGGTGGCACAGGTGAGGTCTCTCGTCGTTATGAATTTTCACGTGACGGGTGAAAGTCGAGAATTTGGAAGAAGTGAATGGACAGAATTCACACTGGAAGGTTCGGGTTTTTCCTACAAGGAGAAGACACAGTGACTCATTTGGGAAGATCTCCCTTGAGTGGTTCCAGCCAAGGCCAGGATAAGGCGATGGCTCGATACCCCGGGGCACCCCATTCTGGATGAAGAGCATCTTATTAGGAGGTAAGTGTCTGTCTAGGTCCCTAATCCATCTTCCAGAATGGGAACCAGTAGGGTTCACAAACATCTGTGACTCCCATTCCAGAGGATCTAGTGCCCTCTTCTGGTCTTCATGGGCACTGCACACAGGTGGTGCACAGAAATACATGCACACACACACACATAAATTAAAAATAAATCAATCTTAGCTGGGCGGTGGTGGTTCACACCTTTAATCCAAGCACTCAGGAGGCAGAGGCAGGCAGATCTCTGTGAGTTCAAGTCCAGCCTGATCTACAGAGTGAGTTCCAGGACAGCCAGGGCTACACAGAGAAACCCTGTCTCAAGAAAACAATAAAGCAAAAAAATCAATCTTATAGAAATGTCACAACATTTAGAGTGTGGTGGAGACCAGAGAGGATAGAAGATGAAATGTCTGCTCAAAGCAGGGCACCCCAGAAGCAAATCTCCCACAAACATGGACCCAAGTGCCTATGCTCTCTGTTGAGTGAAACGAAGACACCCGAGCGACTTCCCAGCATCCTCTGCCCAAGCTGGGGAGCTCTGGCAAACTGGCATGAAGCTGAATGAAACCACAGCCAACAGCTACACGTGACTATTTAAGTCTGTATCTAAAATGACTAAAATGAAAACAGAACGTGGTTTCTCTGTGGTGAGCCTCGTTTCTGCGCCCACCAGCCACACGGGTGGTGGTTTCTGCACCAGATGTCCCTGTTGGCAGAGCCAGGTCATGTAGGCAAGTGAGGACATCGTCTGCCAGGAGACAGCTGTGAAGGAGTGTGCAGCCTCGTTACCATTCCCTGACAAAGCTCTCGAGGAGCTGGCTGAGGGCAGTTTACAGCTTCCAGCACTGTGGGTGATCCCATCTGCTGTTTGAAGGCACTGAGCAACCTGAGCTTATGACAACAACTACCAGACACTCACACGAGCAGCCAAGGCTGTGAAGGTGTTTCTCTTCAGATGATACACAGAGGGCCAATATGTGCTTGGAGAAACAGCCTCAGAAAGACGTGAATGGAAGCAGTCAGATTCCTTTTCACACCCAGTGCCACCAGAGCGACCACCAGAACAACGACCATTGGAACAACATCCACCAGAGCAACCACCAGAACAACGACCATCAGAGCAACCATGAGAACAGCCATTAGAACAACAACCATTAGAACAAACAACTGTTAGAATGACAGGACAGTGCACTGAGATCTGCTTGGTGAGGGTGTGGGGTAACGAGCCTCTGACTCTGTAGTCAGTTATGGAGATAGTTTGGCAGTTTCTCAGAAGTTAGACATGGGTCAGGACAGACGACTTAGCATGGAAGACTGCTTTCTATGCAAGCTCGACGACCCAGGCTCAAATCCCCGGCACCCGAGTAAAAAGCCAGGATTGGCCTCCCATGCCTTTAACTCTAGTGCTGTGGGAGTTGGAGACAGGAGGATTGCTGGAGCTTGCTGGCCTCCAGCCTAGCTTCACGTTCAGCCAGAGAGCCAGTCTCCACAGAGGGTGATAAGCAGATATTCTGTGATCTCTTCCTATGGGGTTTCCACATGCATTCATGGACATGCACACACACACACACACACACACACACACACACACACACACACACACACACCAAAACATCCAGCAAAGGATGAATGGATAAATAATTGTAGGACGCCCATGCAATAGAATACTAGCCAGCTGTTAAAAAGGAAATGCTAATATATGCAGCAGTAAGAGGAACCCTGAAACTGTACCAAGTGAGAGAATGAAGAGCCAGATGACATATGGTTTGCAAGTATTATTATGGACATATTATTCCATACGTCCAGAACACAAAAAGTATACTGGTAGTTCCCAGGGCCAAGAGACCAGGGATGGAAAGTAACTAAATGATAGAGATTTCTTCTTGGGGGCAGTGATAAAAATGTTTTGGAATTAGAGTGGTGATGGCTGCATGGGATTACAAATACATTAAAAACTGAAATGCAAGCTAGGAGAGAAATTTGAAGCTATAGCCTCAGGACTGACTATATGAGAAGCTGCCATAGGCAAAGAGCCCAAACTCCACCCCCAGAGCAGAAACCTACAGGGATGACCCTGGCCACTTAGAAGGGAACTGAAGTGCTGAAGGGTGGCTGGTTCCTTTGTAAGCTGCATCACCTCCTTCCCACCCTGGCCATGAGCTACTAGCAGAGAAAGATACTGTGTGCTGTCACAGAGTGACTTTTTAATGGTGTTTGTTTGCTTGTTTTGGAGGACTGGGGATGGAGTCCAAGAGCTGAGCCACTGAGCTACAATTCCAGTCAGAGAGGACTTTCAAGAAGTCATCTCGAAATTGAGATAATGGGATAAAATGTCTTGACTTAAATAAGCGAGAAATTACTTTAAAACAGCAGTCCATTAAACCACCATGAGTCAAAATCTTCCTGTGGGCTGCTAGGATGGCATCTATTGTGCTGTTATTATGAGACCTCCACAGACTAAGTGAGGGCCCTGACAGGGCCATGGATGCCCACACAGGAGGGCATCTTTCTGCTACTCTTAGGCTGGCTTCATTCTCCACCATAGCCCCCAGCCTGGCTCAGTCCTTCTTCCTGGCCCCCAGTCTCACTCTGTCTTTCTTTTTGGCCCCCAATTTTGCTCGCACCCTTTCCTAGCCTCTAGCCTTCTGCAGGAAAGGATCCCCAGTCCCATTGCCTTGTCTTTTCTCTTCTACAGGGCAGGGCTCTCTGCTGCCCTGCATGTAATCACCTGCCCCCACCTACCACTCCCAAGGAACTTCAAGCCAGAAAGCAGAGTCAAGGGCCTGCCCTGTGATTTATGTGCATAAGGCTTTTTGGAACATGAAAAACTGCCTTTAAAATGTTTGTGTGCAAAATGAAATAAAAAAAAAAACCTTTTGGGTTTGAGTTACACTATAGAACATCAGTTTAAAATTCCTGTTGGTGATGCTGACACACACCTTGGGAGGCAGAGACGGGCGGATCTAATGAGAGTTTGAGGCCAGCCTGGTCTACAAAGCTACACAGAGAAACCCTGCCCTGGAAGAAAACATTCCTTCCATTTCTTGATGTTCCGAAAGGGACTTTCAAAAGCTAACTTCAATAATTGCCACCTTCCCACAAGAGAAGCAAGGGGTCCCCCAGGGTCTTGTGCAAGCCACCAGCCTAACCTTTGCCCCTCTCTGGAGGTTTGGTGGTCTCAGCGTTCGGCGCACTGGTCTGCTTTGGCGCTGATTGATCTTGCTGCTCTTCCAGGCTCAGATGGGAAATGGTCAGAACGATCTCATCTCTCTTTTCATCGTTTGGTGTCATTTCCACAAAAAGGAACTTCTCTTCTTCTTTCGTATCTGGTTCTCCCGCCTCGGGTAACAGCTGGTCCTGCTCCTCGTCTTCAAACTGATAAGTAAAAAAAACGAGCAATCAGAGGCAACATGGTTAGCTACAGTCTAATAGAATTCTTCATGCTGGCAAACCACAGACCACAGAAGGAAAAGCTGACACGTGAAGACCACTCATGGCCACCAAATGATTGCAATTAAGCCTTCGTTCACTTAGCATCTGGGTTTCTGTGGTGACTTGATCTTTGTCGCTGGTGGTGGTTCTTACAGCGTCTGTAGTCAAGCCAGCCTCACGCTCCCTATGTACCTGAGGAGGGCCCTGAACCTCTTCGCCTCCTGCCTCCACATCAGAATGCCCATTGTGTACCATCAAGCCAGGTGTATAAGGTTCTGGGCACGAAAGCCAGGCTTCATGCATGCAGGCAAGCACCGTACCAACTGGGTAAGGCCATAAGACTTCTGTTTTTCAAACACAACGCACCTTACATTAATAAAAGCATTGTTTCCTGTGACTTTTAAAATACTCTATGTATTACATATAATACACATACTATATATGTGTGTGTTAACATATGGTAAGCTTCATACTTATAAATACGTATATGGAAAGATCTCTCATTATTCTTACTGCATCAAAATATCTTGTCCATACGTAATATCGCCCAAAGCCTCGATCTCGGAAAAATCAGTTTTACCTTCCTCTTTCCCACAAGGCACCGGTGTGTGAGAGTGAACCATACCTTCGTCTGGGCTGCGCTTCCGCCCGAGTTTGGCGTTAACTCTGGGTCCTCCTCGGCCGCCGGCACACTCTGCTGCAGCAGTTGAAAATGTGTCAGCCCGACGTCCTCAGGCTGGTACAGCTCCTCCGGGATACTGACGGTCATGCAGTGCTGGAGGCTGGGCTGGGACTCTTGTTCCAGCCACAGCACGGATGGCAATGGCAGGAAGCTCTCCTCTTGTGGTATCGTCACCGGGAACTCCGAGTGGGGCACGCTCAGCCACCCCAGCCCCTGCAGCTGCACATCCTGGGAGGTCAGGTGCACCGTCTGCAGGGTCAGGACCCGCCTATCGCTCTCCACCGCCGGGACCCACAAAGGCAGCTCAGGCTGGTCTTTCTGGAGCCCGGCTGCTGCATCCAGAAGCTGACAGGGCACGGCCTCCGCCTCGACAGCACCCTCCTGGGCTTCCATTCTTTGTACCCCACCCTCCTCCTTTTCCTCTTCCAGGTCTCCAGGCTTCAACTTCTGCTCTTTGATTTGGGTGAAATGCTCAGAAGGGACAGGGACCTCAGCAGCAGCCATGGTGACGTCCCCTGATGGAAAGAGAGCGTGCAATCTTCGTGGGGTGCGCAGGGGCTGAGGCCTAGCGGACACAGGCTCTCACCAAGGTGCAGAAGACAGAGCCAGCGTTCCAGGCCAGCCTGGGCTCTGTAGTGAGACCACGTCTCAGCATCCCTCCAGCACCCGCAAAAGGCTCTAGCGGGACTTGCTACAGCAGGCCACAATTCCACATTCTAAATCCCTGGCTGGGTGCACGACGCTAAGGGCGGTGGTCTGAGCTGGCATGGCCAAGAGCTGATCAAAACCGGGGTCAGCGCACAGGTTTCCATAGGCTCAGCCCCCCCTCCCCCAAAACCCGGTGCGACACTCGAGGTCTGCAGGGCAGAGCAACCTCTCTTTGTGCCTCGCTGCTCTGTGCAGCCATGTGCACACGGCCCATCAGGCTCCATGTCTGCCTCCCACGCTCGGGCCCCAGCCGTCGCGCTCCACCCCGTCTCACTCCACCCTATCCCACCCATGCCCACGCCCCCTGATGCTCTCCAGGAGGCCGGGGCTCCCTGGAGCCTCACCACGAAGGCGGGACCTGGGTAGAGTCTATCGCGTGGCTGCCGCCTTGTCACCTCGTGCTAAGCGAATCCTCGTGCTGCAGCCGCTGCCACCACCGCCCCAAAGAGAGCCGTGTGCAGCGCTGGCGGGGAAAGGGGTGGAGCCAAGGAGAGGGAGAGCATGGAGATGGGGACGTGGAGTGAGTGGCACAGGACCCCAAGGGGGCGCTGGAGTCCCGGGGGTGATTGATAGACAGAGATGGAGGGTGGAGTCCTGGGAGGGGGTGCTGGAGAGCTGGAGGTGATGGACAGAGAGGGAGGGTGGAGTCCTGAGGGGGGCGCTGGAGAGCTGGAGGTGATGGACAGAGAGGGAGGGAGGGTGGAGTCCTGGGGGGCGCTGAGGCCTAGGGTGTGAGGATGGCTGGGAGGAGGGGAGGGGTCCTGAAGCGGGTGCTGGAGGCATGGCAGGTGGACGGCCATGGACAGGGAGGCTGAAGAGGGGTCTGCAGGGGGCGCTGAAGCAAGACTGGATGAAGTGGAGGGGACGCTACCTGGAGACTGGGAGGACTGACAATGAAGAGGAAGGTCTTACAAGAGGCAGAAGCCTGTGTGTGCGCGCGCGTGTGTGCACGAGTGTGTGCATGTGTGACTGTGTGTATGTGTGTGTGAGTGTGTGAGTATGTGAGTGTGAGTGTGTGCGCGTGTGTGTGTGTGTGTGTGTGCATGTGTGACTATGTGACTGTGTGTATGTGTGTGTGTGTGAGTATGTGAGTGTGTGCGTGTGTGTGTGTGTGTATGTGCATGTGTGACTGTGTGTATGTGTGTGTGTGTGTATGTGCATGTGTGACTGTGTGTATGTGTGTGTGAGTGTGTGAGTATGTGAGTGTGTGCGTGTGTGTGTGTGTGTGTGTGCATGTGTGACTATGTGACTGTGTGTATGTGTGTGTGAGTGTGTGAGTATGTGAGTGTGTGCGTGTGTGTGTGTGTGTGTGTGTGTGTATGTGCATGTGTGACTGTGTGTATGTGTGTGTGTGAGTGTGTGCATGTGTGACTGTGTGACTCTGTGTGTGTGTGACTCTGTGTGTGTGTGTGACTCTGTGTGTGTGTGTGTGTGTGAGTATGTGCATGTGTGACTGTGTGACTGTGTGTATGTGTGTGTGAGTGTGTGAGTATGTGTGTATGTGCATGTGTGACTGTGTGACTCTGTGTGTGTGTGTGAGTGTGTGAGTATGTGAGTGTGAGTGTGTGCGCGTGTGTGTGTGTGTGTGCATGTGTGACTATGTGACTGTGTGTATGTGTGTGTGAGTGTGTGAGTATGTGAGTGTGTGCGTGTGTGTGTGTGTATGTGCATGTGTGACTGTGTGTATGTGTGTGTGTGAGTGTGTGCATGTGTGACTGTGTGACTCTGTGTGTGTGTGACTCTGTGTGTGTGTGACTCTGTGTGTGTGTGTGTGTGTGTGTGAGTATGTGCATGTGTGACTGTGTGTATGTGTGTGTGAGTGTGTGAGTATGTGTGTATGTGCATGTGTGACTGTGTGACTCTGTGTGTGTGTGTGTGTGTGTGTGTGTTGTTCTGGGTGGTGGAATGGGGTTTGGAGGGAGGCTGGCGCTGTAAAATGGAGGGCAACAAACCTGGTGGGCACAGGGTGGTAACCGTTCAGTGGGGGAGGCCAGAGGGAGTCGGGTGGAAACAAGAACGTTCTGTTGAAATTATGGAACATTGCAAAGTTGTACAACATACCTTAAAAAAGAAAAAACAAACGTGGGCCTCAAATGTGTTGTCTTCCAACTTGTGAATATCTTCCACCTACCTGCGGCCTTTACTCAAACAGCTCCCCGTGCAGTCAATGGGTGGAGCCCGTCAGAGGTGCTGTGATGGAAGGCAGGAGGCCTGGACCTCAGAGGGACCAGAGGTGCCCTTCTCCACCAGCTGATGTTCTCAGCAGGAGCATCCTTGGCTGGCAGGTGGGATGGAGAAGAGATGGAAATGGGGGGCAGTGGAAAAATAGAAGCTAACAGGACACTCTCTCCCCTTGGGCCCCTCCCATCCTCCAAAGTCGTTTGCTTTTCCACAACTAGGAGTTTGTTAAAGGTATGGCTTGTAGCTCTCATCATTTAACACATTTCAAAAAGTGTAATGTGATCTTGTTTGCTAGTTGTGAATAAACATGTTTGTATGTTGGGATAAGTCTCAAAGGCGAGCACACAGTTTGAAGAACAGGCTTCTAAAAGTAAGTGACTTTGTGGGTTTTCATGTAGTCTTGATTCTAACCCGCCCCCTAATACCAAGGCATGGATCTCCCTCTTACTGTAGCCCTGGGATTTTTCAATGTCCACACACACCTCTCTCCTGGCCTTTTTCTCCCCACACTGTCTCATAGCGATTTGCCTCTTATTTTCGTACAGTATATACTCAGATTTTTTTTTTATTTCAATAGTGCAACAGATGGAACTCAAGTCAGTTTCAACAGAAACTCTCACACCATTCATGAGTTAGATTCTGAGGTCCCTGGTTTTCTTCTCCTCATGTCTGAGATTTCTCTGTGTGTGTGTACACGTGTATTTGTGTATATGTGTGTTCAGTACTGGGATTGAGCTGGGAAGACAAATATTTGGAGGTCCCCATGAAAACAGTCTTATAATAACTTTTTTAAAAAAGATTTATTTATTTATTATGTACATAGTGTTCTGCCTGCGTGTATGCCTGTAGACCAGAAAAGGGAACCAGATCTCATTACGGATGGTTGTGAGCCACCATGTGGCTGCTGGGAATTGAACTCAGGACCTCTGAAAGAACAGTCAGTGTTCTTAACCTCTGAGCCATCTCTCCAGCCCTTATAATAACTTTTATTTTAAAAAGATTCATGTATTTATTATGTATACAGTGTTCTGCCTGAGTGCCAGAAAGTAGCGCGTGATCTCATTATAGATGGTTGTGAGCCACCATGTGGTTGATGAGAATTGAACTCAGGACCTCTAGAAGTGCTCCTAGCCTCCAGCCACTATAATAACTTTTTAAAAATTACTTTAAAGACTTTTTCTGCTTGCACAATAACCACCTATCCAGTATCTTCATGGGTAACTTTGCAGCTAGAGGATTATCTTGGGATATATATTATAGATTGATGTTGGAAAATTTCAAATACCAAGTAAAACCCCCCACAGGACCCCCCCATGGTAGCCCAGGCTAGCAAGCCTGGAACTCACTATGTAGTCCAGGCTGAACTACTTTTTCTTTCCATTCTTCCTATTTTTTAAAAATATGCTCAAAGTTTTTAAATTTTTATTTACTTATTTGGAGACAGGGTCTCCTAGTGGCAAGAAGGACCTGTAGCTGCCTCACTCTCCCTCTCGGAGGCTCGCTCAGGGTTTTGTCTTTGTCTGCTTGTTGTTTTGAGACAGAATCTCATGTAGCCCAGGCTGGCCTATGTGAGGAGCCGCACTCACATTCGCCATTACAAGATGGCGCTGACATCCGCTGCCGGATCAAGTAAACAACGTTGGTGTGCATGTGCCCAGTGTTTTTCCTCTTGCCTCGTCTTGCCTCTCCCGTGGCGTCATATAGGGTGATGAGTCATCCACCTGTCCCAGCTGTACACGCACTGCTCGGAGCTTATGAGCCTTTATAAGGGGACGGGATTCTTGGCTCGGGGTCTCCCTAATCGGAAGCTGATCATCTGTCTCTCAAGATGCATTAAAGCTTTACTGCAGAAGGATCCGAGTGTCCTGTGTCGTTCTTGCTGGCGAGACGATCGCGAGGGACAGGCCTACAGTGCTAATCCTGCTTCAATCTCCCAGGTTCCAGAAAACTCACATTTTTGAGGTTCTGGGGAGGGGGGGCGGCACGTGGAACCCAGGTACCAGTTCAGGCGAAGCAAATGATCCACCTCTGAGTTATGGCAGAGTTGTTTTGTTTGTTTCTCAACTGGTTCTTGCTATGTAGCCTAGGCTAGCTTCAATTCTCTATCTTCCTATCTCAATTTCCTGGTGGAGAAGCTTGGCACAAGAGTCAGTCCTCTAGCCCTTTGTGAGTCTTCCTTGCCACCTTGCTAACGTGCAAAAGGGAACAGACGATTCACATATGATCTGCGTATCCTACAGGCGTACAGGGTGTCATGTCGGGTATGCT